>NC_034192.2:62219196-62501062 GCF_002021735.2 Oncorhynchus kisutch
TTATTGAATCCTTTGAATCAGTCTCTTTCCCTCTATCCTTAAAACCTCTTAAGGCTAGGGGGCAGTATTCGGAAGTTCGGATGACTGATGTGCCCAAGTAAACTGCCTGTTACTCAGGCCCAGAAGCTAGGATATGCATATAATTGGTAGTATTGGATAGAACACTCTCAGAAGTTTCTAGAACTGTTAGAATAATGTTTGTGAGTATAACAGAACTGATATGGCAGGGGAAAACCTGAGGAGAATCCAAATATTTTTGTTTGAGGTTCAAAGGAAATCCTCCCAGATTGCAGTTCCTATGGCTTCCAATAGATGTCAAAAGTCTTTGGAAAGGGTTTCAGGCTTGTGTTTTGAAAAATTAACTAGAATTTGTAGTTTTTCAAGGTGGCTCTCATTTGGACTGTGGTCTTGTAGAGCACATGGATGAGGGCGTACACTTCGTTATTTATCTCCGGTGATGAACATACTATTCTCTGTCTTAAATGTTATAATTTATTTACATATCAGGGTACATGAGGATTGATTAGAAATGTTGTTTACCTTGTTTGGACAAAGTTTATTGGTAACATTTGGGATTGCTTTGTCTGCATGTTGAATGACTGGAACGGGTGGTTTACTGAATCAAACGCGCCAACCAAACTAACTTTTTTGGGATATAAAGAAGGATTTTATCGAACAAAACAACAATTTGTTGTGTAGCTGGGACCCTTGGTATTACAAACAGAGGAAGATCTTCAAATGTAAGTGATATATTTTATCGCTATTTCTGACTTTTGTGATGCCTCTGCTGGTTTGGAAAATGTTTTTAATGATTTTGTATGCGGGGCGCTGTCCTCAGATAATCGCATGGTATGCTTTCGCCGTAAAACCTTTTTGAAATCTGACTGGATTAACAAGAAGTTAAGCTTCTAAATAATGTATGACACTTGTATTTTCGGTAGGTGGGATGGTAGCGTCCCACCTGGCCAACATCCGGTGAAATTGCTGAGTGTATTTTCGAGCTAATTTAAAAAAAAACAAGCCTGAAACTCTTTCTAAAGACTGTTGGCATCTAGTGGAAGCCCTAGGAATTGCATATTAAACATGACAGCCATTGAAAACAGTGGTAGGCTGAAATATTATTTTGTTGAATGGTTTGTCCTCTGCGTTTTGCCTGCCATATCAGTTCTGTTATACACACAGACATTATTTTAACAGTTTTAGAAATGTTAGAGTGTTAGCTTCTGGGCCTGAATAACAGGCAGTTTACTTTGGGCACCTCATTCATCCAAACTAGCGAATACTGCCCCCTACCCCACGACGAAGTTAAGCTATTAGCTATGTTGATGGTAAGCTCTTAGCTAAACAATTAGCTATACGTTTGGAGTTGGTCTTAACATCTGTTATTTCCTCTGACCATACAGGTTTTATAAAATGTTAGACAACTCTTTAATGTTATGTATAATCCTTCTGTCTCAAAGCTCCCAGAGATTCTAATCTTGCTAGATGCTGAGAAGGCTTTTGATAGAGTGCAGTGGGGCTACCATTTTCTTAACTTAAAAAAATGTATCTTTGGCAAAAAATGAATTGCTTGGATCAAGTTACTATGCTCTTGTCCACCTGCATATGTCAGAATGAATAACACCCATTCAGATTATTTCCCTCTCTTCAGAGGCACTAGACAGGTGTGTCCAATGTCTCCCTTGGTTTTTGCCATCGCCATCGAGCCTCTTGCTATTGAATTTAGATCCAACCCACATATAAGGGGAGGGTTCAGAGGAAACATCGAACAAATGGTCTCACTTTAGGCTGATGACTTGCCTCTCTATATGTCAAACCCCGATGTATCCTTACCCACTGTGCCATTTGTTCTTAATGTGTTTGGCCTAATCTCTGGTTACAAGTTAAATCTGAATAAGAGCGACATTTTTCCCTCAAATGCGCCAGCTCGTAACTACCCATTACAGACATTGCCTTTCAGAATAGTTCTCAACAAATTTACACACCTGGGGGTGCATGTCACGGACAAATTTGATAAACTTTTTAAGGGAAATTTTACTCCTCTTCTTACTCTGTTGGAGAAAGATTTTGAACGATGGTCACTACACCACCCTATCTTTAGCTGGTCTAATTCCTTTTGTTAAAATGAAAACACTTCCTAAATTTTCCTACCTCTTTCAATGTATACCTATTTTTATTTCCAAATATTTTTTCCTCAAACTCTATAGGATTATCTCAGACTTCATCTGGAATAAAAACAATCCAAGGATCCTCAAGGTTTTCCTGCAAAGGCCTAAACCCTTAGGGGGTATGGCCCTACCTAATTTCCAGTTCTATTATTGGGCTGACAACTTCCGTGTAATTCAGTACTGGATCTGTGCAGATACTACACATATAATGCCGGCATGGTTAGAGATGTTATTATCTATGCATAGTCACTTTAATAACTACTTACATGTACGTATTACCTCGATTACCTCGACTAACCGGTGTCTCCCGCACTTTGACTCTGTACCGGTACCTCTTGTATTCTTGTTATTTTACTGCTGCTCTTTAATTATATGTTACTTTTATTTCTTTTTGGGGGGGGGGGGGTATTTTTCTTAGAACTGCATTGTTGGTTAAGGGCTTGTAAGTAATCATTTCACTGTAAGGTCTACACCTGTTGTATTCAGCGCATGTGACAAATAAGATTTGATATGATAGACTCTTCCTCATGTATGCCATCCTCTCTAGCTGCTTTGGCACATTTCCCTATTTTTTTCTGCTACTTCAAGTTAAACCAAAAAAACATTTGAGTAAAAACCACTCTCAAGATCTGGTACCAGTTTAGACATCACTATGGTTTGCAAACATTTTCATTAAGAGCTCCTCTACTCAGATATCACAATTTCTCTCCGTCCCTAGTAGATGGAACCTTCTCCACGTGGTTCAGCCTTGGCATCAAATCATACAATGATTTTTTTTATAGTGACGACACGTTTGCTTCAGTCCAACAACTCTCAGCTAAATTCCACTAATGCATTTTTCACACCATCCCCAACAGTAAAAGGTATTATTTCTTATAGCTCGGATCAAATGTACTCTTTTTACAATCCTTCATTCAAAGCTATTAAAAATGTATGGGAAGAGGATCTAGGTGATGAGTTTACTGATGCCACATGGGTATGATATATTCTGTACCTTATCCACTGGTTTGATCCAATGCAAAATCCTCCATCGCACTCACTGAACGAAACTCAGGCTCTCTAAGATCTATCCTGATATCCACCCTGTTTGTGACATGTGTCGCCAAGCTCCTGCTTCATTAATGCATACGTTTTGGTCCTGCTCTTCTCTACATCACTATTTATTTGTTTATTTACCTTTATTTAACTAGGCAAGTCAGTTAAGAACAAATTCTTATTTTCAATGACGGCCTAGGAACAGACTATTGGTCTGCCATATTTGATACCATATCTAAAGTATTACAGGTGTTTTGGTACTGCTCTTCTCTACATCACTATTGGTCTGCCATCTTTGATACCATATCTACAGTATTACAGGTGACTTTTGCCGCTACTGCCATTACAACATTATTTAATACCTGATAATATAACACTACCAAAATATACATCTGACTTTGTAGCCTTTGAGTTTGTTGAGTTTGTTGGCAAAAAGGTTGATTTTACTTCCGTGGAAATCGTCCTCTCCGCCCCCTCTCATTTTGTGGAGCAGTACTAAAGTTAAATACCCCGGGGCCAAACACAGTACCTGGAGCAGTACTACAGTTAAATACCCCTGGGACAAACACAGTACCTGGAGCAGTACTACAGTTAAATACCCCTGGGCCAAACACAGTACCTGGAGCAGTACTACAGTTAAATACCCCTGGGACAAACACAGTACCTGGAGCAGTACTACAGTTAAATACCCCTGGGCCAAGCACAGTACCTGGAGCAGTACTACAGTTAAATACCCCTGGGCCAAACACAGTACCTGGAGCAGTACTACAGTTAAATACCCCTGGGCCAAACACAGTACCTGGAGCAGTACTACAGTTAAATACCCCTGGGCCAAGCACAGTACCTGGAGCAGTACTACAGTTAAATACCCCTGGGCCAAACACAGTACCTGGAGCAGTACTACAGTTAAATACCCCGGGGCCAAACACAGTACCTGGAGCAGTACTACAGTTAAATACCCCTGGGCCAAGCACAGTACCTGGAGCAGTACTACAGTTAAATACCCCCTGGGCCAAACACAGTACCTGGAGCAGTACTACAGTTAAATACCCCTGGGCCAAACATAGTACCTGGAGCAGTACTACAGTTAAATACCCCCTGGGCCAAACATAGTACCTGGAGCAGTACTACAGTTAAATACCCCCTGGGCCAAACACAGTACCTGGAGCAGTACTACAGTTAAATACCCCTGGGACAAACACAGTACCTGGAGCAGTACTACAGTTAAATACCCCTGGGCCAAACACAGTACCTGGAGCAGTACTACAGTTAAATACCCCCTGGGCCAAACACAGTACCTGGAGCAGTACTACAGTTAAATACCCCTGGGCCAAGCACAGTACCTGGAGCAGTACTACAGTTAAATACCCCTTGGGCCAAACACAGTACCTGGAGCAGTACTACAGTTAAATACCCCTGGGCCAAACACAGTACCTGGAGCAGTACTACAGTTAAATACCCCTGGGCCAAGCACAGTACCTGGAGCAGTACTACAGTTAAATACCCCTGGGCCAAACACAGTACCTGGAGCAGTACTACAGTTAAATACCCCGGGGCCAAACACAGTACCTGGAGCAGTACTACAGTTAAATACCCCTGGGCCAAGCACAGTACCTGGAGCAGTACTACAGTTAAATACCCCCTGGGCCAAACACAGTACCTGGAGCAGTACTACAGTTAAATACCCCTGGGCCAAACATAGTACCTGGAGCAGTACTACAGTTAAATACCCCCTGGGCCAAACATAGTACCTGGAGCAGTACTACAGTTAAATACCCCCTGGGCCAAACATAGTACCTGGAGCAGTACTACAGTTAAATACCCCTGGGCCAAACACAGTACCTGGAGCAGTACTACAGTTAAATACCCCCTGGGCCAAACACAGTACCTGGAGCAATACTTACTACAGTTAAATACCCCTGGGCCAAACACAGTACCTGGAGCAGTACTACAGTTAAATACCCCCTGGGCCAAACACAGTACCTGGAGCAATACTTACTACAGTTAAATACCCCTGGGCCAAACACAGTACCTGGAGCAGTACTACAGTTAAATACCCCCTGGGCCAAACACAGTACCTGGAGCAGTACTACAGTTAAATACCCCTGGGCCAAACACAGTACCTGGAGCAGTACTACAGTTAAATACCCCTGGGCCAAACACAGTACCTGGAGCAGTACTACAGTTAAATACCCCTGGGCCAAACACAGTACCTGGAGCAGTACTACAGTTAAATACCCCCTGGGCCAAACACAGTACCTGGAGCAGTACTACAGTTAAATACCCCTGGGCCAAACACAGTACCTGGAGCAGTACTACAGTTAAATACCCCTGGGACAAACACAGTCGACAAACACAGTCGTTCTGCCCCTGAACAGGCAGTTAACCCACTGTTCCTAGGCCGTCATTGAAAATAAGAATTTGTTCTTAACTGACTTGCCTAGTTAAATAAAGGTAAATAAAATAAAAACAAAGGGACCAGAGGTGAGCTATCTAACTCCATCATGTGCTTCGTGAGGGGAACTATGTTACTGACGTTAATTAGGTGCTCTATTAGGTCTATATTGAAATTTAAAGGCAATGTTTCCACATTGTTGTCATAGTAGCATGATGGACAGGAAAGGCACATTACATTTTTATTTTTAATTTAACTAGGCAAGTCAGTTAAGAACAAATTCTTATTTTCAATGACGGCCTAGGAACTGTCGTTCTGCCTTGTTCAAAACGACAGATTTGTACCTTGTCAGCTCGGGGATTTGAGCTGGCAACCTTTCAGTTACTAGTCCAACGCTCTAACCACTAGGCTACCCTGCCGCCCTAATGTAAAGAATCATAGCATACTGGGTGTACAACATTACAGCAGATGGCCAATCCCCAGATGACCATACGAGAGATGTCTGCATACCATTAAAATCACAACAATACAATCATGTCCATACAGTACTTGTTAACAGCAATATTATAAAGTGGTTGATGTCCGAGTAAATGTACATGCCTGTAGTGTACACTGTACGACACTGTGTCCCAAATTTCACCTTATTCCCTGGACAGAATACTACTGTTGAACAGGGCCAATAAATGATCTACCAACAAGCTAAATTTGGTTCTCATCCGGCATGGGAGAGAACAGGGTGAACATATAGAGATTGTCAAACAGTACACTCATTTCAAATTGTAATTAAACTGGCCATCAGGTACCTTGAGGCTGTTTAGTCAACAGCAGGCTCCTAATTACTAGAAGATGACCTTTGGAATAATGTGGTGAATTATTCATATTTGTAGGGGGGGATTGCTTCCAAGACAGACCGATGATGTCCAGGGGACACTGCAATGTAAACAGACGTAGAAACGTCGGGAAATGGGTTCAAAGAGTTCTAAAGATTCAAATCCCACTTGTCCACCAATCACCATCCCCATCTCTATCATTCCAATTCCACAGCTCCACCAATCACCATCACCATCATTCATATCCCACAGATCCCACAATATCACCATCTCCATCATTCCAATCCCACAGCTCCACCAATCACCATCACCATCTCCTTCATTCCAAATCCACAGCTCCACCAATCACCATCTCCATCATTCCAATCCCACAGCTCCACCAATCACCACCTCCATCATTCCAAACCCACAGCTCCACCAATCACCGTCACCATCTACATCATTCCAATTCCAAAACAAAATGACGGCATATGCATAATAATAAAAGGTTTGATGGGGGAACAAATATAAGATTGCCCATGATTATTAATGTCCATGATTTTGGAATGAGATGTTTGACGAGCAGGTGCCCACATACTTTTAGTCATGTAGTGTAGCACTGCAAGCTGTTAGTGGTGCTTTAAGAGAAAAGACCATCATTACTGAGTGAACTGGTACGAAAGCTTTTCTTAACCACCACATGGTACGTTCTGCTTTAGTGTACAATGGCGCTTATTATACTGTGAAATGTGTAAACTGTGTGATAGCACTGAAGTCCCCTTGCAGCAGTTGTTCGTTTTTGTGTTAATAAAGACATGTTCAGAGGGCAGATAGTATGCCTGGCAACCACGTTCAAATACAACATCAATTTACATCTCTTGCAGCATGCAGGTAAGAATGACTTTCAGCGTAGTGGCTATGCATACACTATACCTCTACGGTCTTGTCAGACCAGTTTGCCTCCCCAAAATCTAGCTTTCTAGGTAGCATTGCTATGGTTTATCAGGTTTATCACACGGTAGCATTTATTATGTTCCTTTTCTCGTCTTTAATCTCATTTCATATTTGTTGCTGACAGTCAAATCTTCCCATAGCAAGGCTAGCTAATTCAATTGTCGTTGACCACAAAACTGCACAGCTAAGCTACACATAAATATATGTACAACTATAACAGTGTTATATTTCATTTTGAAAAAGGCGTGATATGAAAATAACTATTACTGCTGTGTGTTGGTCATCTATCTGTCTATCTAAACCTCCATCTTCTGAAAATAATGGCACAAATCTGGTCTCTGACACAATTCTCTATCATTTCAGTTGTTCGGACGAGTCTAGACACAGTCAAAACATACTTTCAATAGTATTTTGTCGAACAATGGCAACCAAAATAGGAGGAAAGACAAAGAGGGAAACAAGAGAAAAAAATCAATTGCAATTACGTGGTCAGATAATAGGCATCAAGGTGTTGTTCTGGGACACCCAAAAGAGAGGTGACAGAAAACCAATTCACACACTGCAAACATTTCAATGTTACTCGTCAGGCACATTTCACATGGATTTAATGTCACCGAGACAAGGAAAATAAATGGTGTTTTTGTATCTCTTCTTCTGGTTGCGATTCAATACACGCTGTCTTGTTGCTTTTTGGTTTTGATAGATGCTTGCATATTATCCCCAGTTCAAACTTGATTAGCGTTTATTGTTTCATCACAAACAGAAAAAGGAGACCATTCCGACAAAAGCTGTTCTCGAAGTCAGGTTAAAATAGCTAATTAATGGGTTTAAAACAATGGAAAATTATACCCCCCCCTCCGTTTCCCTCCCCCTGACAGTCCCCTAAAATCTCAAATGGGTCACCTTCACATCTGTCAAGTCTTGGCAGGTGGGTCAGAGTGTGTGATTCCCTGGCTGATAACTGGAGAGAGGCAACGTCCCAAATCACACCCTATCCACTATGTAGGGCACAACTGTAAATATGACCAGAGCCCACAGGGTACTATATAGGGGGTATCTGGGAGGCTGACAGAGAGAACAGAGTATAGTGAGTGGTGATTTGACAAGGCATGGCAATACTACTGACAGCTGTCATTGAGTCCTGATTAATGACTGCCATCCCTATTCCTGTCTCAAATAATGATGACTGCCATCGCCATTCCTGTCTCACATAATGATGACTGCCATCTCCTGTCTCACATGATGATGACTGCCATCTCCTGTCTCAAATAATGATGACTGCCATCGCCATTCCTGTCTCACATAATGATGACTGTCATCTCCTGTCTCACATACTGATGACTGCCATCTCATGTCTCACATACTGATGACTGTCATCTCCTGTCTCACATAATGATGACTGCCATCTCCTGTCTCACATAATGATGACTGCCATCTCCTGTCTCACATACCGATGACTGCCATCGCCATCTCATGTCTCACATACTGACGACTGCCATCTCCTGTCTCACATAATGATGACTGCCATCTCCTGTCTCACATACTGATGACTGCCATCTCCTGTCTCACATACTGATGACTTCCATCTCCTGTCTCACATACTGACGACTGCCATCTCCTGTCTCACATAATGATGACTGCCATCTCCTGTCTCACATACTGATGACTGCCATCTCCTGTCTCACATAATGATGACTGCCATCTCCTGTCTCACATACTGATGACTGCCATCTCCTGTCTCACATACTGACAACTGCCATCTCCTGTCTCACATAATGATGACTGCCATCTCCTGTCTCACATACTGACAACTGCCATCTCCTGTCTCACATAATGATGACTGCCATCTCCTGCCTCACATACCGATGACTTCCATCTCCTGTCTCACATACTGACGACTGCCATCTCCTGTCTCATTATAATTTAAATGTTTATTTTACTAGTCAGTTAAACATTTCTTATGGATCAAATCCGGTTAGCGGAGCTGATTTGACAACATCCGGTGAAAATGCAGAGCGGCGAAATTCAAAAAATAAAATTAGAAATATTTTATTTTCATACATTCACAAGTGCAATACACCAAATTAAAGCTTAATGTCTTGTTAATTCAGCCACCGTGTCAGATTTCAAAAAGGCTTTACGGCGAAAGCAAACCATGTGATTATCTGAGGACAGCACCCCATCACACAAACACGTGACAGTCATATTTCAACCCGCCAGGCGCTACACAAAACTCAGAAATAACTATATAATTCATGCCTTACCTTTGAAGAGCTTCTTCTGTTGGCACTCCAATATGTCCCATAAACATCACAAACGGTCCTTTTGTTCGATTAATTCCGTCGTTATATCCCCAAAATGTCTATTTATTTGGCACTGGTTCCAACTCGCCCAGCATGACTATAAAAGATCTAATAAATTAGCTGTAAACTTTGTCCAAACATTTTAAACAACTTTCCTAATCCAACTTTAAGTATTTTAAAACGTGAATAATCGATAAAAGTTAAGACAGGTTAAACTGCGTTCAATAGTGGATAAAATGAAAGTGGAGCGAGCTTCAGGTCGCACGCCCCAAACAAAAGAGTACACTTGGCTATACACCCAGAAAGGAAACCAAATCAGTTCTGTTATACTCACAGACATTATTCAAACTGGGGTGATTTCTGGGTGATTTCTATCTTAATCTACTAATGATATGCATTTCCTAGCTTCTGGGCCTGAGTAGCAGGCAGTTTACTTTGGGCATCCTTTTCATCCGGACGTGAAAATACCGCCCCCTATCCCAGAGAGGTTATTAACTAAATATGCAGGCTTAAAAAATAGACTTGTGTATTGATTTTAAGAAAGGTATTGATGTTTATGATTAGGTACATTGGTGCAACGGCAGTGCTTTTTCGCAAATGTGCTTGTTAAATCGTCACCCGTTTGGCAAAGTAGGCTGTGATACGATGATAAATTTACAGGCACGCATTGATTACTTGAAATGCAGAACAAGCTAGATAAACTAGTAATATCAGTTTAACTAGCTTGCAGTTTAACTAGCAGTTTAACTAGCTTTAACTAGCATGTAGTTAACAAGTGATTATGTTAAGATTGATTGTTTTTTATAAGATAAGTTTAATGCTAGCTAGCAACTTATCTTGACTCTTTGCTGCACTCACGTAACAGGTGGTCAGCCTGCATTGCAGTCTCCTCGTGGAGTGCAATGTAATCGGTCATAATGGGCATCCAAAAATGCCAATTATCTGATTATTATGAAAATTTGATCGGCCATGCCGATTAATCGGTCGATCTCTAGTTCCTAGGCCATCATTGAAATTAAGAATTTGTTCTTAAAAAAAATCATGTCAGCAGGCAATATTAACTAGGTAAATCGTGTCACTTATCTTGCATTCTCTGCAAGCAGAGTCGGGGTGTATGAAGCAGTTTGGGGTGCCTGGCTCATTGCGAACTGTGTGACGACCATTTCTTCCGAACAAAGACCATAATTAATTTGCCAGAATTTTACATAATTATGACATAACATTGAAGGTTGTGCAATGTAACAGCAATATTCATACTTATGGATGCCACCCGTTCGATAAAATTCGGAACAGTTCCGTATTTCACTGAAAGAATAAACGTTTTGTTTTCGAAATTACATTTCCGGATTTGACCATATTGACTTCTTATGGCTGGGGGCAGTATTGAGTAGCTTGGATGAATAAGGTGCCCAGAGTAAACTGCCTGCTACTCAGGCCAAGAGGCTAAGATATGCATATTGTCAGTATATTTACAGTTTATAAAACTGTTTGAATGATGTCTGTGGGTATAACAGAACTCACAGGGCAGGCAAAAACCTGAGAAAAAAATCCAACCAGGAAGTGAGAAATCTGAGGTTTGTAGGTTTTCAAGTCTTTGCCTATCCAATATACAGTGTCTATGGGGTCATGTTGCACTTCCTAAGGCTTCCACTTGATGTCAACAGTCTTTAGAACCTTGTTTCAGGCTTCTACTGTGAAGGAGGAGAGAATAAGAGCTGATTGAGTAAGAGGTCTGGCAGAATGTCATGAGCTCAGTCAGGCGTGCGCCCGTGAGAGGTCGCTGCGTTCCACTGCATTTCTAAAGATGAAGGAATTCTCCGGTTGAAACATTATTGAAGATTTATGTTAAAAACATCCTAAAGATTGATTCTATACATTGTTGATTGATTCTATACATTGTTTGTCATGTTTCTACGAACTGTAATGGGATTTTTTGACTTCTCGTCTGGCCTGCTAAACGCGCAAAAAAAGGAGGTATTTGGACATAAATTATGGACTTTATCAAACATAACAAACATTAATTGTGGAACTGGGATTCAAGGGAGTGCATTCAAATGAAGATCATCAAAGGTAAGTGAATATTTATAATGCTATTTCTGACTTATGTCAGAACATGGCGGGTATCTGTATAGCTTGTTTTTGTGTCTGAGCGCCGTACTCAGATTATTGCATAGTGTGCTTTTTCCGTAAAGTTTTTTGATATCTTACACAGTGGTTGCATTAAGGAGAAGTTTCTCTAAAGTTCCATGCGTAACACTTGTATCTTTTATCAATGACTATTATGAGTATTTCTGTAAATTGTAAAATGTGGCTGTCTGCAAAATCACCGGATGTTTTGGAAGCTAAACATTACTGAACATAACGCACCAATGTAAACAGAGATTTTTGGATATAAATATGAACTTTATCCAACAAAACATACATGTATTGTGTTACATGAAGTCCTATGAGTGTCATATGATGAAGATCATCAAAGGTTAGTGATTCATTTGATCTCTATTTCTGCTTTTTTGTGACTCCTCTCTTTGGCTGGAAAAATGGCTGTTTTTCTGTGACTAGGAACTGACCTAACATAATCTTTTGGTGTGCTTTCTTCTTGAAGCCTTTTTGAAATCGGACACTGTGGTGGGATTGACAACAAGTTTATCTTTAAAATGGTGTAAAATACTTGTATGTTTGAGGAATTTTAATTATGAGATTTCTGTTGTTTGAATTTGGCGCCCTGCACTTTCACTGGCTGTTGTCATATCAATCGCATTAGCGGGAGCTCAGCCATAAGAAGTTTAATGACCTAAGGCTCGTAATTCTGTGTTTATATTATAATTGATTCTATGATTTGATATTTGATAGTGCAGTCTGACTGAGCATTCATTCAAACAACACTATCCTGCGTTTGCCAGCAACTCTTTGCAATGCTTGAAGCACAGCGCTGTTTATGACTTCAAGCCTATCAACTCCCGAGATTAGGCTGGCAATACTATAGTGCCTATAAGAACATCCAATAGACAAAGGTATATGAAATACAAAAGGTATAGAGAGATTTTAGGTCTATAATTCCTATAAAACTACAACTTAAAATTTCTTAACTAGGAATATTGAAGACTCATGTTAAAAGGAACCACCACCTATCATATGTTCTCATGTTCTGAGCAAGGAACTTAAATGTTAGCTTTTTTACATGGCACATATTGCACTTTTACTTTCTTCTCCAACACTGTGTTTTTGCATTTTTAAACCAAATTGAACATGTTTCATTATTTGTTTGAGAGTATATAGATTCTTATTTATGTATTATATTAAGTTAAAATAAAAGTGTCTCCTGTCTCACATGATGACTGCCATCTCATGTCTCACATAATGATGACTGTCATCTCCTGTCTCACATAATGATAACTGCCATCTCCTGTCTCACATAATGACGACTGTCATCTCATGTCTCACATAATGACGACTGTCATCTCATGTCTCACATAATGACGACTGCCATTTCATGTCTCACATAATGATGACTGTCATCTCCTGTCTCACATAATGACGACTGTCATCTCCTGTCTCACATAAGGACGACTGTCATCTCATGTCTCACATAATGACGACTGTCATCTCATGTCTCAGATAATGCAGATCTAGCAGTGGAGGGGAAATCAGCCTAATATATCCTCTAATTGGTTGCCCTGGAAATAGTATCATTCTGCATCCGAAATGGAACCCTAATCCCTATATAGTGCACTACTTTTATATTGGACTCCATAGGGAATAGGGTGCTATTTGCGACCCACATTTGGAGTATCCAGTGGAACTGGTGTTGTATGCTGTATGCTGCACAACCTTTGGAACGTGGTGTGGTCTTATCACCCACAGAGATGACTATTGATATTAAACGACCCTTATATTGTTCTAATTAGTACCTCTTCCTTTGAAATTTATCACAGACCAGGATATGTGTCAGCGATTGGGTGCAGAGTGAAAGCGGAGTCAGGCGCAGGACACAGGTATAGAGTAATCCAGCTGAGTTTACTCAAAGAATAAACAAAATTCCAAATAGGAACATACAACACAACTCTAACACAAACACAACCACTAACGACATGAACAATCACAGACAGAACAGAAATGTACGTCAGATGGTTAAAGACGCCCAGCTGGACACTCAGGGGGAGTGGGCTCTGCACGTGACGCCCGCTCGATGTCCACCTCCCATACCACCGGTGCCACCAGGCGAGAAGCTGGAATTATGGGAGTGGGATCCGTGGACAGCTCCTCTGTATCATACAGCCGGGACAGTGCGTCTGCCTTCACGTTCTGGGAACCTGGTTTGCAGGAAAGGGTGAAAACAAAATGGGTAAAAAAACATGGCCCACCTTGCTTCACGAGGGTTCAGTCTCCTCGCTGCTCGAATGTTCTCCAGATTGCGGTGGTCAGTCCAAAAGAGAAAAGGGTGTCTAGCCCCCTCAAGCCAATGTCTCCACGCTTTCAGAGCCATGACAACAGCTGACAACTCCCGGTCCCCCACATCATAGTTTTGCTCTGCCGGGCTGAGCTTCTTCGAAAAGAATGCACAGGGGCAGAGCTTTAGTGGTACCCGAGCGCTGAGACAGCACAGCCCCTATCCCTGCCTCGGACGCGTCCACCTCCACTATGAACGCTAAGGAGGGATCAGGATGAACCAACACAGGAGCCCAGGTAAACAGAGCCTTCAGGTGACCAAAAGCCCTGTCCGCCCCAGCTGACCACTGCAGTCGCACCGGTCCCCCCTTCAGAAGTGAGGAAATGGGAGCCGCTACCTGACCAAAGCCCTGTCTGCCCCTGCTGTCCACTGCAGTCGCACTGGTCCCCCCTTCAGCAGTGAGGAAATGGGAGCCACTACCTGACCATAACCCCGGATAAATCTCAGGTAGTAGTTGGCAAACCATAAAAACCACTGCACCTCCTTTACCGTGGTTGGAGTCAGCCAATTACGCACGGCTGAAATGCGGCCATTCGCCATCTCTACCCCTGACGCTGAAAAGCGGTACCCTAGGAAGGAGATGGACTGTTGGAAGAACAGACATTTCTCAGCCTTGACATACAGGTCATGTTCCAACAGTCTACCAAGCACCCTGCTTACCAGGGACACATGCTCGGCACGTGTAGCGGAGTATATTAGAATGTCATCTATATGCACCACTACACCCTGCCCGTGCAAGTCCCTGAAAATCTCATCTACAAAGGATTGGAAGACTGATGGAGCATTCATTAAAACGTACACTGACAGGACCATTCCTTGAGAGCCCTCTGTTGCCACGAAATAATAGGATCATGAGAGGCCAACCAAGGAAGACCCAATACAGCAGGAAACGCAGGAGAATCGATCAGGAAGAGACTAATTCTCTCCTTGTGACCCCCTGCGTTCTCATAGCAATGGGCGCTGTGACCTCCCCAATTAGCCCCGACCCCAAAGGACGACTATCTAAGGCATGTACAGGGAAGGGAACATCAACAGGAACAATAGGAATCCCTAATCTATGTGCTAAGGAGCGATCAACTAAAGTTCCCAGCTGCGCCTGAATCTACTAGTGCCTTATGCTAGGAATGTGAGGAGAACTCAGGAGGAGAAATTCTATAGGTAACCAGATGTGTGCAACAGAGGGCTCTGGGTGAGTTGTGTGCCTACTCACCTGGGATGACCCACCAGTGCTCCGCCTGCTAATTCGACTTCCTGGAGAACCACCCCAGCACCGACCACCAGTGTGCCCTCTGCGGCCATAGCTGGTACAGGGAATGGTCAGCCCTCCGGTCCCCAGCCCCCAGCCCCTCCTAACTCCATAGATGTGGGATCCAATGTGCTGGGTAATGGAACGGGCCAACTTCGATCCAGACGTCCACGGGAGGCCAACAGCTTATCCAGCCGGATAGACAAATCCACCAGCTGGTCCAGGTTGAGATCTCCCTACGAACGTCCTCACGTAAACTACACCTGTAGTGGTCGATCAGGGCCCGCTCACTCCATCCCACACCAGCTGCCAGAGTTTGGAAGTCCAGTGCGAACTCTTGAGCGCTCCTCATGTCCTGTCTCAGATGGAACAATCGCTGTCCCACCGCTCTCCCTTCAGGTGGATGATCAAAAACTGCCCGAAGCGGCTGGAGAAGTCCTCTAGTCATCCAGTGTCGGGCCTTCCCTTCCCCAGATGGAAGCAGTGGGAGAAGTCCTCTAGTCATCCAGAGTCGGGCCTTCCCTTCCCCAGATGGAAGCGGCGGGAGAAGTCCTCTAGTCATCCAGAGTCGGGCCTTCCCTTCCCCAGATGGAAGCGGCGGGAGAAGTCCTCTAGTCATCCAGAGTCGGGCCTTCCCTTCCCCAGATGGAAGCGGCGGGAGAAGTCCTCTAGTCATCCAGAGTCGGGCCTTTCCTTCCCCAGATGGCGTTGGCCCACTCCAGGGCTTTTCCAGTCAGGCAGGAGATGAGTGCCCACTCTCTCGCGTCCGGAAGGAGCCAGATGAACAGCTGCCAGGTAGAGCTCCAGCTGGAGTAGGAACCCCTGGCACCCGGCAACTGACCGCTCAGAGAGCTGAATCCCACTGGGACTTGACGACGGAGGGGTGGACATCGGTGTAGGTTGAGTCGCGGGTGGAGGTGTAGTAGCGTTGACAGGAAAGCTTCCTCTCTCCCATCTGTCCATAGTTTGCAACACGCGATCCATGGCTGTCCATAGCCGGTTTAACATGGTCGAGTGCTGCTGAACACGCTCCTCTACTGGGAGAGAATGGCTGGCTGTACCTGCTAACTCCATTTGAATGGTCAATGATTCTGTTATGATGGTTAAATAGGGAATGTAATGAGGGAATGTAAAACAGGCGTGTGTGTAATCAGACAAAACAAAACGAAACAGAAAAATGGATGGGTAGTGACTAGAAAGCCGATGACGTCTACCACCGAACACCACCCGAACAAGGAGAAGGGCCGACTTCGGCGGAAGTTGTGACAATAAGCACACCCTGTTCTGCATATAACACGTTGAATGAGTAGAACTCTCTTTCGAAAAGTTTCAGTGTGGGGCATACTTAGTACTGAACACATGGCCACCATGTCCAATATGTTAATGAATATTCATCAGATATCGTGTAGAGGGGTGACTGTGGCTATGTCGTTGAACTCTCTTGACTCTACTACTTGAACTGTGTTAACTTTTCCTCATTCCGTACTGATTTTCAAGGATTTCCAGAGTGAATGCAATGCATTGTTGTGTTCAGCAGATGGGTCGGTGAAATGTGAAAGTAATACATATTTGTGTAGAAAGTTGTGTATAGATCCATGGCAGCAGTTTCTGCAATTCTTCAACAGTCAGATCGTATCGTCTGGCTGTTCTCCTATTCTCTAAAGAGGAACCCTGATCCACGTAGAGACTCACCCCAATATGTATTAACAACGTAACACTCACCTTTCTATGAATTATTTGGCGAGGAGTAGAATCTCCTGTGTCCCTTGTTTTATAATAGGATGAGCCTCCCTGGTTGAGTATCAAATGAAACTATTTCCTATTTAGCGCACTACTTTTGACCATAGCACTATGGGCTCTGGTCAAAGTGCACTCTTTGGAAGAAAAAAAGGTGTTACTTAGCACCTTTTGAATAACCCTTTTTTTGGTTGCTAATATAACATTTTGGGTTCCAGGTAGAACCCTTTTTGATTCTCAGTAGAACCCTTTTTGGTTCCAGGAAGAACTCTTTTTGATTCCCAGTAGAACCCTTTTTGATTCCCAGTAGAACCCTTTTTGATTCCCAGTAGAACCCTTTTTGATTCCCAGTAGAACCCTTTTTGATTCCCAGTAGAACCCTTTTTTGGTTCCAGGTAGAACCCTTTTTCGTTTCATGGAAAAACCCTTTCTACAGAGGGTACTACCTGGAACCAAAAAGGGGTTCTACTGGGACTCAAAAAGGGTTCTCCAATGGGGACAGCCGATGAACTGTTTTGGAAGCCTGTTTTCTAGAGGTGTAGTGGATCAGGGTTCTGGTCCAAAGTAGTGCACTATAAAGGGAATACGGTTCTGGTCCAAAGTAGTGCAAATAGAGGGTAAAGGGTGGCATTTGGGACATAACCTCACCCTCACCTTTCAGAGGAACTCACAAGTACGGTGACCATTTTAGGACACATTCAGCCTCAAGCCTCACACACCTGACATGCCTTGTCACCATGACACTAAGGACTGGGTTCTAATCATGCAACCCCTCAATGGAGAATATTCATTAAAAGTACTCTTTTTAATCTAGTATACCAGCCCTAAATGTTTTGTCCGTCCAAGTAGACAGCAAGTAGACATTACTTTGACTAGTACAGCAGCAACTGGCATAGGTGTGTAAAATGGAGACTTGCGGAGGCATCAGCACGAGTCTGGGGCGAGGGGGTGGACGACGACAAATTTTGCTACGGGGGTCCGGGGTTATGCCCCCCTGGGAAAATTTTAAATGCTCATTTCTAGTAACTTTTGAGAAAAGGATACACACAAATCTCAACATACAAATGGGAAAATGTACAAGGCTTTGAGGGGCCTTGGAGAAATCCTTACTCTGGTAAAGACCAATCAGTCTTAGGGCCATTGCATTTCATACTGTACTGGATATATTCAATTAACAAAACATTTAGATCCCTTTCTGTTAGTGTACGATTCATTTCCTAGTATTTTTCTCGCTTCCCCTATGTCAAGTTGTTACTACTGCTGTTCTACATACCGTATGGTTTGAAACGTAACAGACTTGTTTCCAACTTATAACACAGTAATAATAACCAGCTATAACACAGTAGTAATAACCAGCTATAACACAGTAATAATAACCAGCTATAACCCGGTAATAATAACCAGCTATAACACAGTAGTAATAACCAGCTATAACCCAGTAATAATAACCAGTTATAACACAGTAGTAATAACCAGCTATAACCCAGTAATAATAACCAGTTATAACACAGTAATAATAACCAGTTATAACACAGTATTAATAACCAGCAACACAAATCATCATCACCACCTTCATCATCACCACCATCATCATCATCATCATTATAGCTTCCTCTCTGCTGCATGAAGTTAACACATGCAATAGACCCTATAGACTTAACTTGCTCTCATAACAACAAAGAACATTCAGATTTATTCACACTATGACCGATCATTAATCGTTGAGCTCCATAAGTTTGGAGAGGCACTTCTCACTATATTACCGGTTGGTTTGTGGGCTCTCTCTCTCCTTCTCTGCCTGTATCTCTGTTCATGGTTGTCATTCTCGTGCCATGATCATGATAGCACCAAACAAAGTCTTAACACATGGAGCAAACCTTCATTACCCATATTACTGTGATTATTTTTGCAAACATAAACTGTAAACAACAGGTTACAATTGATAGTGAGAAGGAAGCAGTCAGTGAGAAGGAAGCAGTCAGTGAGAAGGAAGCATTTAGTGAGAAGGAAGCAGTCAGAGAGAAGGAAGCAGTCAGTGAGAAGGAAGCAGTCAGTGAGGAGGAAGCAGTCAGTGAGGAGGAAGCAGTCAGTGAGAAGGAAACAGTCAGTGAGAAGGAAGCAGTCAAAAGGAAGCAGTTAGTGAGAAGGAAGCAGTCAGAAAGAAGGAAGCAGTCAGTGAGGGCGAGGGAAGTGACTTACATCAAGTTCCATCAGAAGAGGAATTTTCAAAATAAAAGTCCATCACTTTTTTTTTTTAAATGAAAGTTTAGTCCCTGACGCCCTTGACTTGACTGATGAGACCAAATAAAATGTATGTGTTACTAAAGTCAAAAAGAGAGGACAGACAGACACTGTGGTACCAGTACACACCCCCAAACATTGTGTCTTTGATCATTTCATTCTAAATCAGTGAGCGTCAAACTTTAAAAAAAAAAAATTTAAAGGAAGGAAGGAAGGAAGGAAGAAAAAAATAGAATTGTCACAGGACCAAACAGAGAAATATCAGAGTAAACTGACACATTTGTATGATAGAATCCCACCACTGGGAGAGGGTGTCAAATAAAAGCCATGCCTCTTTGAAGACATAGTTGAAACATCTCCAGAGCGGGAACTCTCAAGTTAGTTATTGGTATATACTTGTTCATACAAAGTCATGAGGAAAGTCATCGTCGTGAATGCACAAAAAAAAATAATGAAAATGTCTGTTAGTCTTTGTAGATTTAATTGTCTGTGCAGCTGATGTTATAGATATAAAAGACAAATTCACGAAAGGCAAACCCACATTCATGCACATCTTCCAAAGTAAAAACGGAGCTTAGAGTTCGCAGTATAAAGAAAGGTTAGAAGAAGACAATTGATCCTGTGTGTATATTTGTGAACCACCACAGGCGGCGTTTTACTCTGTGTTCAAGTGGTGAGACACCGGGTACCCCTCAGGTGTTACCCCTCTAGTCTTAAACCTCTAATCTTACCCCTCTAAAGTAACCCCTCTAGTGTTACCCCTCTAAAGTTACCCCTCTAAAGTTACCCCTCTAGTCTTACCCATCTAGTCTTACCCCTCTAGTGTTACCCCTCTAGTCTTACCCCTCTAAAGTTACCCCTCTAGTCTTACCCCTCTAGTGTTACCCCTCTAGTCTTACCCCTCAGGTGTTACCCCTCAGGTGTTACCCCTCTAAAGGTACCTCTCAGGTGTTACCCCTCAGGTGTTACCACTCTAGTCTTAAACCTCTAATCTTACCCCTCTAAAGGTACCCCTCAGGTGTTACCCCTCAGGTGTTACCCCTCTAGTCTTAAACCTCTAATCTTACCCCTCTAAAGTAACCCCTAGTGTTACCCCTCTAAAGTTACCCCTCTAAAGTTACCCCTCTAGTCTTACCCCTCTAGTCTTACCCCTCTAGTGTTACCCCTCTAGTCTTACCTCTCTAGTGTTACCCCTCTAGTCTTACTCCTCTAATCTTACCCCTCAGGTGTTACCCCTCTAGTCTTACCCCTCTGGTCTTACCCCTCCGGTGTTACCCCTCTAGTCTTACCCCTCTAGTGTTACCCCTCTAGTCTTACTCCTCTAGTGTTACCCCTCTAGTCTTACTCCTCTAGTCTTACCCCTCAGGTGTTACCCCTCTAGTGTTACCCCTCTGGTCTTACCCTTCTGGTGTTACCCCTCTAGTCTTACCCCTCTAGTGTTACCCCTCAGGTGTTACCCCTCTAGTCTTACCCCTCAGGTGTTACACCTCAGGTGTTACCTCTCTAGTCTTAAACCTCTAGTCTTACCCCTCTAAAGGTTACCCTCTAGTCTTAAACCTCTAGTCTTACTCCTCTAAAGGTACCCCTCTAGTGTTACCCCTCTAGTCTTACCCCTCTAGTGTTACCCCTCAGGCGATACCCCTCTAGTCTTACCCCTCAGGTGTTACCCCTCTAGTCTTAAACCTCTAGTCTTACCCCTCAGGTGTTACCTCTCTAGTCTTAAACCTCTAGTCTTACCCCTCTAAAGGTTACCCTCTAGTCTTAAACCTCTAGTCTTACTCCTCTAAAGGTACCCTCCTAGTGTTACCCCTCTAGTCTTACCCCTCTAGTGTTACCCCTCAGGCGATACCCCTCTAGTCTTACCCCTCAGGTGTTACCCCTCTAGTCTTAAACCTCTAGTCTTACCCCTCTAGTGGTACCCCTCTAGTCTTAAACCTCTAGTGTTACCCCTCAGGTGTTACCCCTCTATTCTTAAACCTCTAGTTTTACCCCTCTAGTGTTACCCCTCTAGTCTTACCCCTCTAAAGGTACCACTCAGGTGTTACCCCTCTAGTCTAAAACCTCTAGTCTTACCTCTCTAGTCTTACCCCTCAGGTGTTACCCCTCTAGTCTTAAACCTCTAGTCTTACCCCTCTAAAGGTACCCCTCTAGTGTTCCCCCTCTAGTCTTACCCCTCTAAAGGTACCCCTCTAGTCTTACCCCTCTAGTCTAACCCCTCTAGTGTTACCCCTCTAGTCTACCCCTCTAGTGTTACCCCTCAGGTGATACCCCTCTAGTCTTACCCCTCTAGTGTTACCCTTCTAGTGTTACCCCGCTAGTCTTACCCCTCTAGTGTTACCCTTCTAGTCTTACCCCTCTAGTCTTACCCCTCTAGTGTTACCCTTCTAGTGTTATCCCTCTAGTCTTATCCCTCTAGTGTTACCCTTCTAGTGTTACCCCTCTAGTCTTATCCCTCTACTGTTACCCTTCTAGTGTTACCCCTCTAAAGTTACCCCTCTAGTCTTACCCGTCTAGTGTTACCCCTCTAGTCTTACCCCTCTGGTCTTACCCCTCCGGTGTTACCCCTCTAGTCTTACCCCTCTAGTGTTACCCCTCTAGTCTTACTCCTCTAGTGTTACCCCTCTAGTCTTACTCCTCTAGTCTTACCCCTCAGGTGTTACCCCTCTAGTGTTACCCCTCTGGTCTTACCCTTCTGGTGTTACCCCTTTAGTCTTACCCCTCTAGTGTTACCCCTCAGGTGTTACCCCTCTAGTCTTACCCCTCAGGTGTTACACCTCAGGTGTTACCTCTCTAGTCTTAAACCTCTAGTCTTACCCCTCTAAAGGTTACCCTCTAGTCTTAAACCTCTAGTCTTACTCCTCTAGTGTTACCCCTCAGGCGATACCCCTCTAGTCTTACCCCTCAGGTGTTACCCCTCTAGTGTTAACCCTCTAGTCTTACCCCTCTAGTGTTACCCCTCAGGCGATACCCCTCTAGTCTTACCCCTCAGGTGTTACCCCTCTAGTGTTAACCCTCTAGTCTTACCCCTCTAGTGTTACCCCTCAGGCGATACCCCTCTAGTCTTACCCCTCAGGTGTTACCCCTCTAGTCTTAAACCTCTAGTCTTACCCCTCTAGTGGTACCCCTCTAGTCTTAAACCTCTAGTCTTACCCCTCAGGTGTTACCCCTCTATTCTTAAACCTCTAGTTTTACCCCTCTAGTGTTACCCCTCTAGTCTTACCCCTCTAAAGGTACCACTCAGGTGTTACCCCTCTAGTCTAAAACCTCTAGTCTTACCTCTCTAGTCTTACCCCTCAGGTGTTACCCCTCTAGTCTTAAACCTCTAGTCTTACCCCTCTAAAGGTACCCCTCTAGTCTTACCCCTCTAAAGGTACCCCTCTAGTCTTACCCCTCTAGTCTAACCCCTCTAGTGTTACCCCTCTAGTCTACCCCTCTAGTGTTACCCCTCAGGTGATACCCCTCTAGTCTTACCCCTCTAGTGTTACCCTTCTAGTCTTACCCCTCTAGTCTTACCCCTCTAGTGTTACCCTTCTAGTGTTATCCCTCTAGTCTTATCCCTCTAGTGTTACCCTTCTAGTGTTACCCCTCTAGTCTTATCCCTCTACTGTTACCCTTCTAGTGTTACCCCTCTAAAGTTACCCCTCTAGTCTTACCCGTCTAGTGTTACCCCTCTAGTCTTATCCCTCTAGTGTTACCCTTCTAGTGTTACCCCTCTAGTCTTGCCCCTCTAGTGTTACCCCTCTAGTCTTATCCCTCTTGTGTTACCCTTCTAGTGTTACCCCTCTAGTCTTACCCCTCAGGTGTTACCCCTCTAGTCTAAAACCTCTAGTCTTACCCCTCTAAAGGTACCCCTCTAGTGTTACCCCTCTAGTCTTACCCCTCTAAAGGTACCCCTCTAGTCTTACCCCTCTAGTCTAACCCCTCTAGTGTTACTCCTCTAGTCTTACCCCTCTAGTGTTACCCCTCAGGTGATACCCCTCTAGTCTAACCCCTCTAGTGTTACCCCTCTAGTGTTACCCTTCTAGTGTTACCCCTCTAGTCTTACCCCTCTAGTGTAACCCTTCTAGTCTTACCCCTCTATTGTTACCCTTCTAGTGTTATCCCTCTAGTCTTATCCCTCTAGTGTTACCTTTCTAGTGTTACCCCTCTAGTCTTATCCCTCTACTGTTACCCTTCTAGTGTTACCGCTCTAAAGTTACCCCTCTAGTCTTACCCGTCTAGTGTTACCCCTCTAGTCTTATCCCTCTAGTGTTACCCTTCTAGTGTTACCCCTCTAGTCTTGCCCCTCTAGTGTTACCCCTCTAGTCTTATCCCTCTAGTGTTACCCCTCTAGTGTTACCCTTCTAGTGTTACCCCTGTAGTGTTACCCCTCTAGTCTTATCCCTCTAGTTTTACCCCTCTAAAGTTACCCCTCTAGTCTTACCCCTCTAGTGTTACACCTCTAGTGTTACCCCTCTAGTCTTATCCCTCTAGTTTTACCCCTCTAAAGTTACCCCTCTAGTCTTACCCCTCTAGTGTTACCCCTCTAGCATTACCCCTCTAAAGTTATCCCCTCTAGTATTACCCCTCTAGTGTTACCCCTCTAGTTTTACCCTTCTAGTTTTAACCCTCTAGTCTTCCCCTCTGGTCTTATCCTTCTGGTGTTACCCCTCTAGTCTTACCCCTCTGGTATTACCCCTCCGGTGTTACCCCTCTAGTCTTACCCCTCTAGTGTTACCCCTCTAAATGTACCCCTCTAGTCTTACCCCTCTGGTCTTACCCTTCTAGTCTTACCCCTCTAGTGTTACCCCTCTAAAGTTAACCCTCTAAAGTTACCCCTCTAAAGTTATCCCCTCTAGTGTTACCCCTCTAGTCTTACCCCTCCAGTCTTACCCATCCGGTCTTACCCCTCTAGTCTTACCCCTCTAGTCTTCCCCTCTGGTCTTACCCTTCTGGTTTTACCCCTCTAGTCTTCCCCTCTGGTCTTACCCTTCTGGCGTTACCCCTCTAGTCTTACCCCTCTAGTGTTACCCCTCTAAATGTACCCCTCTAGTGTTACCCCTCTAGTCTTACCCCTCTGGTCTTACCCCTCTAGTGTTACCCCTCTAGTCTTACCCCTCTAGTATTACCCCTCTAGTCTTACCCCTCTAGTGTTGCCCCTCTAAAGTTACCCCTCTAAAGTTATCCCCTCTAGTATTACCCCTCTAGTGTTACCCCTCTAGTTTTACCCTTCTAGTCTTACCCCTCTAGTCTTCCCCTCTGGTCTTACCCTTCTGGTGTTACCCCTCTAGTCTTACCCCTCTGGTCTTACCCCTCCGGTGTTACCCCTCTAGTCTTACCCCTCTAGTGTTACCCCTCTAAATGAACCCCTCTAGTGTTACCCCTCTAGTCTTACCTCTCTAGTCTTACCCCTCAGGTGTTACCCCTCAGGTGTTACCCCTCTAGTCTTAAACCTCTAGTCTTACCCCTCTAAAGGTACCCCTCTAGTGTTACCCATCTAAAGTAACCCCTTTAGTCTTACCCCTCTAGTCTTACCCCTCTAGTGTTACCCCTCTAGTCTTACCTCTCTAGTGTTACCCCTCTAGTCTTACTCCTCTAGTCTTACCCCTCAGGTGTTACCCCTCTAGTCTTACCCCTCTGGTCTTACCCCTCCGGTGTTACCCCTCTTGTCTTACCCCTCTAGTGTTACCCCTCTAGTCTTACTCCTCTAGTGTTACCCCTCTAGTCTTACTCCTCTAGTCTTACCCCTCAGGTGTTACCCCTCTAGTGTTACCCCTCTGGTCTTACCCTTCTGGTGTTACCCCTCTAGTCTTACCCCTCTAGTATTACACCTCAGGTGTTACCCCTCTAGTCTTATCCCTCTACTGTTACCCTTCTAGTGTTACCCCTCTAAAGTTACCCCTCTAGTCTTACCCGTCTAGTGTTACCCCTCTAGTCTTATCCCTCTAGTGTTACCCTTCTAGTGTTACCCCTCTAGTCTTGCCCCTCTAGTGTTACCCCTCTAGTCTTATCCCTCTAGTGTTACCCCTCTAGTGTTACCCTTCTAGTGTTACCCCTGTAGTGTTACCCCTCTAGTCTTATCCCTCTAGTTTTACCCCTCTAAAGTTACCCCTCTAGTCTTACCCCTCTAGTGTTACACCTCTAGTGTTACCCCTCTAGTCTTATCCCTCTAGTTTTACCCCTCTAAAGTTACCCCTCTAGTCTTACCCCTCTAGTGTTACCCCTCTAGCATTACCCCTCTAAAGTTATCCCCTCTAGTATTACCCCTCTAGTGTTACCCCTCTAGTTTTACCCTTCTAGTTTTAACCCTCTAGTCTTCCCCTCTGGTCTTATCCTTCTGGTGTTACCCCTCTAGTCTTACCCCTCTGGTATTACCCCTCCGGTGTTACCCCTCTAGTCTTACCCCTCTAGTGTTACCCCTCTAAATGTACCCCTCTAGTCTTACCCCTCTGGTCTTACCCTTCTAGTCTTACCCCTCTAGTGTTACCCCTCTAAAGTTAACCCTCTAAAGTTACCCCTCTAAAGTTATCCCCTCTAGTGTTACCCCTCTAGTCTTACCCCTCCAGTCTTACCCATCCGGTCTTACCCCTCTAGTCTTACCCCTCTAGTCTTCCCCTCTGGTCTTACCCTTCTGGTTTTACCCCTCTAGTCTTCCCCTCTGGTCTTACCCTTCTGGCGTTACCCCTCTAGTCTTACCCCTCTAGTGTTACCCCTCTAAATGTACCCCTCTAGTCTTACCTCTCTAGTGTTACCCCTCTAGTCTTACTCCTCTAGTCTTACCCCTCAGGTGTTACCCCTCTAGTCTTACCCCTCTGGTCTTACCCCTCCGGTGTTACCCCTCTTGTCTTACCCCTCTAGTGTTACCCCTCTAGTCTTACTCCTCTAGTGTTACCCCTCTAGTCTTACTCCTCTAGTCTTACCCCTCAGGTGTTACCCCTCTAGTGTTACCCCTCTGGTCTTACCCTTCTGGTGTTACCCCTCTAGTCTTACCCCTCTAGTATTACACCTCAGGTGTTACCCCTCTAGTCTTATCCCTCTACTGTTACCCTTCTAGTGTTACCCCTCTAAAGTTACCCCTCTAGTCTTACCCGTCTAGTGTTACCCCTCTAGTCTTATCCCTCTAGTGTTACCCTTCTAGTGTTACCCCTCTAGTCTTGCCCCTCTAGTGTTACCCCTCTAGTCTTATCCCTCTAGTGTTACCCCTCTAGTGTTACCCTTCTAGTGTTACCCCTGTAGTGTTACCCCTCTAGTCTTATCCCTCTAGTTTTACCCCTCTAAAGTTACCCCTCTAGTCTTACCCCTCTAGTGTTACACCTCTAGTGTTACCCCTCTAGTCTTATCCCTCTAGTTTTACCCCTCTAAAGTTACCCCTCTAGTCTTACCCCTCTAGTGTTACCCCTCTAGCATTACCCCTCTAAAGTTATCCCCTCTAGTATTACCCCTCTAGTGTTACCCCTCTAGTTTTACCCTTCTAGTTTTAACCCTCTAGTCTTCCCCTCTGGTCTTATCCTTCTGGTGTTACCCCTCTAGTCTTACCCCTCTGGTATTACCCCTCCGGTGTTACCCCTCTAGTCTTACCCCTCTAGTGTTACCCCTCTAAATGTACCCCTCTAGTCTTACCCCTCTGGTCTTACCCTTCTAGTCTTACCCCTCTAGTGTTACCCCTCTAAAGTTAACCCTCTAAAGTTACCCCTCTAAAGTTATCCCCTCTAGTGTTACCCCTCTAGTCTTACCCCTCCAGTCTTACCCATCCGGTCTTACCCCTCTAGTCTTACCCCTCTAGTCTTCCCCTCTGGTCTTACCCTTCTGGTTTTACCCCTCTAGTCTTCCCCTCTGGTCTTACCCTTCTGGCGTTACCCCTCTAGTCTTACCCCTCTAGTGTTACCCCTCTAAATGTACCCCTCTAGTGTTACCCCCTCTAGTCTTACCCCTCTGGTCTTACCCCTCTAGTGTTACCCCTCTAGTCTTACCCCTCTAGTATTACCCCTCTAGTCTTACCCCTCTAGTGTTGCCCCTCTAAAGTTACCCCTCTAAAGTTATCCCCTCTAGTATTACCCCTCTAGTGTTACCCCTCTAGTTTTACCCTTCTAGTCTTACCCCTCTAGTCTTCCCCTCTGGTCTTACCCTTCTGGTGTTACCCCTCTAGTCTTACCCCTCTGGTCTTACCCCTCCGGTGTTACCCCTCTAGTCTTACCCCTCTAGTGTTACCCCTCTAAATGAACCCCTCTAGTGTTACCCCTCTAGTCTTACCTCTCTAGTCTTACCCCTCAGGTGTTACCCCTCAGGTGTTACCCCTCTAGTCTTAAACCTCTAGTCTTACCCCTCTAAAGGTACCCCTCTAGTGTTACCCATCTAAAGTAACCCCTTTAGTCTTACCCCTCTAGTCTTACCCCTCTAGTGTTACCCCTCTAGTCTTACCTCTCTAGTGTTACCCCTCTAGTCTTACTCCTCTAGTCTTACCCCTCAGGTGTTACCCCTCTAGTCTTACCCCTCTGGTCTTACCCCTCCGGTGTTACCCCTCTTGTCTTACCCCTCTAGTGTTACCCCTCTAGTCTTACTCCTCTAGTGTTACCCCTCTAGTCTTACTCCTCTAGTCTTACCCCTCAGGTGTTACCCCTCTAGTGTTACCCCTCTGGTCTTACCCTTCTGGTGTTACCCCTCTAGTCTTACCCCTCTAGTATTACACCTCAGGTGTTACCCCTCTAGTCTTATCCCTCTACTGTTACCCTTCTAGTGTTACCCCTCTAAAGTTACCCCTCTAGTCTTACCCGTCTAGTGTTACCCCTCTAGTCTTATCCCTCTAGTGTTACCCTTCTAGTGTTACCCCTCTAGTCTTGCCCCTCTAGTGTTACCCCTCTAGTCTTATCCCTCTAGTGTTACCCCTCTAGTGTTACCCTTCTAGTGTTACCCCTGTAGTGTTACCCCTCTAGTCTTATCCCTCTAGTTTTACCCCTCTAAAGTTACCCCTCTAGTCTTACCCCTCTAGTGTTACACCTCTAGTGTTACCCCTCTAGTCTTATCCCTCTAGTTTTACCCCTCTAAAGTTACCCCTCTAGTCTTACCCCTCTAGTGTTACCCCTCTAGCATTACCCCTCTAAAGTTATCCCCTCTAGTATTACCCCTCTAGTGTTACCCCTCTAGTTTTACCCTTCTAGTTTTAACCCTCTAGTCTTCCCCTCTGGTCTTATCCTTCTGGTGTTACCCCTCTAGTCTTACCCCTCTGGTATTACCCCTCCGGTGTTACCCCTCTAGTCTTACCCCTCTAGTGTTACCCCTCTAAATGTACCCCTCTAGTCTTACCCCTCTGGTCTTACCCTTCTAATCTTACCCCTCTAGTGTTACCCCTCTAAAGTTAACCCTCTAAAGTTACCCCTCTAAAGTTATCCCCTCTAGTGTTACCCCTCTAGTCTTACCCCTCCAGTCTTACCCATCCGGTCTTACCCCTCTAGTCTTACCCCTCTAGTCTTCCCCTCTGGTCTTACCCTTCTGGTTTTACCCCTCTAGTCTTCCCCTCTGGTCTTACCCTTCTGGCGTTACCCCCTCTAGTCTTACCCCTCTAGTGTTACCCCTCTAAATGTACCCCTCTAGTGTTACCCCTCTAGTCTTACCCCTCTGGTCTTACCCCTCTAGTGTTACCCCTCTAGTCTTACCCCTCTAGTATTACCCCTCTAGTCTTACCCCTCTAGTGTTGCCCCTCTAAAGTTACCCCTCTAAAGTTATCCCCTCTAGTATTACCCCTCTAGTGTTACCCCTCTAGTTTTACCCTTCTAGTCTTACCCCTCTAGTCTTCCCCTCTGGTCTTACCCTTCTGGTGTTACCCCTCTAGTCTTACCCCTCTGGTCTTACCCCTCCGGTGTTACCCCTCTAGTCTTACCCTCTAGTGTTACCCCTCTAAATGAACCCCTCTAGTGTTACCCCTCTAGTCTTACCTCTCTAGTCTTACCCCTCAGGTGTTACCCCTCAGGTGTTACCCCTCTAGTCTTAAACCTCTAGTCTTACCCCTCTAAAGGTACCCCTCTAGTGTTACCCATCTAAAGTAACCCCTTTAGTCTTACCCCTCTAGTCTTACCCCTCTAGTGTTACCCCTCTAGTCTTACCTCTCTAGTGTTACCCCTCTAGTCTTACTCCTCTAGTCTTACCCCTCAGGTGTTACCCCTCTAGTCTTACCCCTCTGGTCTTACCCCTCCGGTGTTACCCCTCTTGTCTTACCCCTCTAGTGTTACCCCTCTAGTCTTACTCCTCTAGTGTTACCCCCTCTAGTCTTACTCCTCTAGTCTTACCCCTCAGGTGTTACCCCTCTAGTGTTACCCCTCTGGTCTTACCCTTCTGGTGTTACCCCTCTAGTCTTACCCCTCTAGTATTACACCTCAGGTGTTACCCCTCTAGTCTTATCCCTCTACTGTTACCCTTCTAGTGTTACCCCTCTAAAGTTACCCCTCTAGTCTTACCCGTCTAGTGTTACCCCTCTAGTCTTATCCCTCTAGTGTTACCCTTCTAGTGTTACCCCTCTAGTCTTGCCCCTCTAGTGTTACCCCTCTAGTCTTATCCCTCTAGTGTTACCCCTCTAGTGTTACCCTTCTAGTGTTACCCCTCTAGTGTTACCCCTCTAGTCTTATCCCTCTAGTTTTACCCCTCTAAAGTTACCCCTCTAGTCTTACCCCTCTAGTGTTACACCTCTAGTGTTACCCCTCTAGTCTCATCCCTCTAGTTTTACCCCTCTAAAGTTACCCCTCTAGTCTTACCCCTCTAGTGTTACCCCTCTAGTGTTACCCTTCTAAAGTTATCCCCTCTAGTATTACCCCTCTAGTGTTACCCCTCTAGTTTTACCCTTCTAGTTTTAACCCTCTAGTCTTCCCCTCTGGTCTTATCCTTCTGGTGTTACCCCTCTAGTCTTACCCCTCTGTTCTTACCCCTCCGGTGTTACCCCTCTAGTCTTACCCCTCTAGTGTTACCCCTCTAAATGTACCCCTCTAGTCTTACCCCTCTAGTCTTACCCCTCTGGTCTTACCCTTCTAGTCTTACCCCTCTGGTGTTACCCCTCTAAAGTTAACCCTCTAAGTTACCCCTCTAAAGTTATCCCCTCTAGTGTTACCCCTCTAGTCTTACCCCTCCAGTCTTACCCATCCGGTCTTACCCTTCTAGTCTTACCCCTCTAGTCTTCCCCTCTGGTCTTACCCTTCTGGTTTTACCCCTCTAGTCTTCCCCTCTGGTCTTACCCTTCTGGTGTTACCCCTCTAGTCTTACCCCTCTAGTGTTACCCCTCTAAATGTACCCCTCTAGTGTTACCCCTCTAGTCTTACCCCTCTGGTCTTACCCCTCTAGTCTTACCCCTCTAGTGTTACCCCTCTAGTCTTACCCCTCTAGTATTACCCCTCTAGTCTTACCCCTCTAGTGTTGCCCCTCTAAAGTTGCCCCTCTAAAGTTACCCCTCTAAAGTTATCCCCTCTAGTATTACCCCTCTAGTGTTACCCCTCTAGTTTTACCCTTCTAGTCTTACCCCTCTAGTCTTACCCCTCTGGTCTTACCCCTCCGGTGTTACCCCTCTAGTCTTACCCCTCTAGTGTTACCCCTCTAAATGTACCCCTCTAGTGTTACCCCTCTAGTCTTACCTCTCTAGTCTTACCCCTCAGGTGTTACCCCTCAGGTGTTACCCCTCTAGTCTTAAACCTCTAGTCTTACCCCTCTAAAGGTACCCCTCTAGTGTTACCCATCTAAAGTAACCCCTTTAGTCTTACCCCTCTAGTCTTACCCCTCTAGTGTTACCCCTCTAGTCTTACTCCTCTAGTCTTACCCCTCAGGTGTTACCCCTCTAGTCTTACCCCTCTGGTCTTACCCCTCCGGTGTTACCCCTCTAGTCTTACCCCTCTAGTGTTACCCCTCTAGTCTTACTCCTCTAGTGTTACCCCTCTAGTCTTAAACCTCTAGTCTTACCCCTCAGGTATTACCCCTCTAGTCTTAAACCTCTAGTCTACCTCCTCTAAAGGTACCCCTCTAGTGTTACCCCTCTAGTCTTACCCCTCTAGTGTTACCCCTCAGGCGATACCCCTCTAGTCTTACCCCTCAGGTGTTACCCCTCTAGTCTTAAACCTCTAGTCTTACCCCTCTAGTGTTACCCCTCTAGTCTTACCCCGCTAAAGGTACCCCTCTAGTGGTACCCCTCTAGTCTTAAACCTCTAGTCTTACCCCTCAGGTGTTACCCCTCTATTCTTAAACCTCTAGTTTTACCCCTCTAGTGTTACTCCTCTAGTCTTACCCCTCTAAAGGTACCCCTCAGGTGTTACCACTCTAGTCTTAAACCTCTAGTCTTACCCCTCTAAAGGTACCCCTCTAGTGTTACCCATCTAAAGTAACCCCTTTAGTCTTACCCCTCTAGTCTTACCCCTCTAGTGTTACCCCTCTAGTCTTACCTCTCTAGTGTTACCCCTCTAGTCTTACTCCTCTAGTCTTACCCCTCAGGTGTTACCCCTCTAGTCTTATCCCTCTGGTCTTACCCCTCCGGTGTTACCCCTCTAGTCTTACCCCTCTAGTGTTACCCCTCTAGTCTTACTCCTCTAGTGTTACCCCTCTAGTCTTACTCCTCTAGTCTTACCCCTCAGGTGTTACCCCTCTAGTGTTACCCCTCTGGTCTTACCCTTCTGGTGTTACCCCTCTAGTCTTACCCCTCTAGTGTTACCCCTCAGGTGTTACCCCTCTAGTCTTACCCCTCAGGTGTTACACCTCAGGTGTTACCTCTCTAGTCTTAAACCTCTAGTCTTACCCCTCTAAAGGTTACCCTCTAGTCTTAAACCTCTAGTCTTACCCCTCAGGTATTACCCCTCTAGTCTTAAACCTCTAGTCTTACTCCTCTAGTGTTACCCCTCTAGTATTACCCCTCAGGTGTTACCCCTCTAGTCTTAAACCTCTAGTATTACCCCTCTAGTGTTACCCCTCTAGTCTTACCCCTCTAAAGGTACCCCTCTAGTGGTACCCCTCTAGTCTTAAACCTCTAGTCTTACCCCTCAGGTGTTACCCCTCTATTCTTAAACCTCTAGTTTTACCCCTCTAGTGTTACCCCTCTAGTCTTACCCCTCTAAAGGTACCCCTCAGGTGTTACCCCTCTAGTCTAAAACCTCTAGTCTTACCTCTCTAGTCTTACCCCTCAGGTGTTACCCCTCTAGTCTTAAACCTCTAGTCTTACCCCTCTAAAGGTACCCCTCTAGTGTTACCCCTTTAGTCTTACCCCTCTAAAGGTACCCCTCTAGTCTTACCCCTCTAGTCTAACCCCTCTAGTGTTACCCCTCTAGTCTACCCCTCTAGTGTTACCCCTCAGGTGATACCCCTCTAGTCTTACCCCTCTAGTGTTACCCCGCTAGTCTTACCCCTCTAGTGTTACCCTTCTAGTGTTACCCCTCTAGTCTTACCCCTCTAGTGTTACCCTTCTAGTGTTATCCCTCTAGTCTTATCCCTCTAGTGTTACCCTTCTAGTGTTACCCCTCTAGTCTTGGCCCTCTACTGTTACCCTTCTAGTGTTACCCCTCTAAAGTTACCCCTCTAGTCTTACCCGTCTAGTGTTACCCCTCTAGTCTTATCCCTCTAGTGTTACCCTTCTAGTGTTACCCCTCTAGTCTTGCCCCTCTAGTGTTACCCCTCTAGTCTTATCCATCTAGTGTTACCCTTCTAGTGTTACCCCTCTAGTCTTACCCCTCAGGTGTTACCCCTCTAGTCTAAAACCTCTAGTCTTACCCCTCTAAAGGTACCCCTCTAGTCTTACCCCTCTAGTCTTACCCCTCTAAAGGTACCCCTCTAGTCTTACCCCTCTAGTCTAACCCCTCTAGTGTTACTCCTCTAGTCTTACCCCTCTAGTGTTACCCCTCAGGTGATACCCCTCTAGTCTTAGCCCTCTAGTGTTACCCCTCTAGTGTTACCCTTCTAGTGTTACCCCTCTAGTCTTACCCCTCTAGTGTAACCCTTCTAGTCTTACCCCTCTATTGTTACCCGTCTAGTGTTACCCCGCTAGTCTTATCCCTCTAGTGTTACCCTTCTAGTGTTACCCCTCTAGTCTTGCCCCTCTACTGTTACCCCTCTAGTCTTATCCCTCAAGTGTTACCCCTCTAGTGTTACCCTTCTAGTGTTACCCCTCTAGTGTTACCCCTCTAGTCTTATCCCTCTAGTTTTACCCCTCTAAAGTTACCCCTCTAGTCTTACCCCTCTAGTGTTACACCTCTAGTGTTACCCCTCTAGTCTTATCCCTCTAGTTTTACCCCTCTAAAGTTACCCCTCTAGTCTTACCCCTCTAGTGTTACCCCTCTAGCGTTACCCCTCTAAAGTTATCCCCTCTAGTATTACCCCTCTAGTGTTACCCCTCTAGTTTTACCCTTCTAGTTTTAACCCTCTAGTCTTCCCCTCTGGTCTTATCCTTCTGGTGTTACCCCTCTAGTCTTACCCCTCTGGTCTTACCCCTCCGGTGTTACCCCTCTAGTCTTACCACTCTAGTGTTACCCCTCTAAATGTACCCCTCTAGTCTTACCCCTCTAGTCTTACCCCTCTGGTCTTACCCTTCTAGTCTTACCCCTCTAGTGTTACCCCTCTAAAGTTAACCCTCTAAAGTTACCCCTCTAAAGTTATCCCCTCTAGTGTTACCCCCTCTAGTCTTACCCCTCCAGTCTTACCCATCCGGTCTTACCCCTCTAGTCTTACCCCTCTAGTCTTCCCCTCTGGTCTTACCCTTCTGGTTTTACCCCTATAGTCTTCCCCTCTGGTCTTACCCTTCTGGCGTTACCCCTCTAGTCTTACCCCTCTAGTGTTACCCCTCTAAATGTACCCCTCTAGTGTTACCCCTCTAGTCTAACCCCTCTAGTGTTACTCCTCTAGTCTTACCCCTCTAGTGTTACCCCTCAGGTGATACCCCTCTAGTCTTAGCCCTCTAGTGTTACCCCTCTAGTGTTACCCTTCTAGTGTTACCCCTCTAGTCTTACCCCTCTAGTGTAACCCTTCTAGTCTTACCCCTCTATTGTTACCCGTCTAGTGTTACCCCGCTAGTCTTATCCCTCTAGTGTTACCCTTCTAGTGTTACCCCTCTAGTCTTACCCCTCTATTGTTACCCCTCTAGTCTTATCCCTCAAGTGTTACCCCTCTAGTGTTACCCTTCTAGTGTTACCCCTCTAGTGTTACCCCTCTAGTCTTATCCCTCTAGTTTTACCCCTCTAAAGTTACCCCTCTAGTCTTACCCCTCTAGTGTTACACCTCTAGTGTTACCCCTCTAGTCTTATCCCTCTAGTTTTACCCCTCTAAAGTTACCCCTCTAGTCTTACCCCTCTAGTGTTACCCCTCTAGCGTTACCCCTCTAAAGTTATCCCCTCTAGTATTACCCCTCTAGTGTTACCCCTCTAGTTTTACCCTTCTAGTTTTAACCCTCTAGTCTTCCCCTCTGGTCTTATCCTTCTGGTGTTACCCCTCTAGTCTTACCCCTCTGGTCTTACCCCTCCGGTGTTACCCCTCTAGTCTTACCACTCTAGTGTTACCCCTCTAAATGTACCCCTCTATTCTTACCCCTCTAGTCTTACCCCTCTGGTCTTACCCTTCTAGTCTTACCCCTCTAGTGTTACCCCTCTAAAGTTAACCCTCTAAAGTTACCCCTCTAAAGTTATCCCCTCTAGTGTTACCCCTCTAGTCTTACCCCTCCAGTCTTACCCATCCGGTATTACCCCTCTAGTCTTACCCCTCTAGTCTTCCCCTCTGGTCTTACCCTTCTGGTTTTACCCCTCTAGTCTTCCCCTCTGGTCTTACCCTTCTGGCGTTACCCCTCTAGTCTTACCCCTCTAGTGTTACCCCTCTAAATGTACCCCTCTAGTGTTACCCCTCTAGTCTTACCCCTCTGGTCTTACCCCTCTAGTGTTACCCCTCTAGTCTTACCCCTCTAGTATTACCCCTCTAGTCTTACCCCTCTAGTGTTGCCCCTCTAAAGTTGCCCCTCTAAAGTTACCCCTCTAAAGTTATCCCCTCTAGTATTACCCCCTCTAGTGTTACCCCTCTAGTTTTACCCTTCTAGTCTTACCCCTCTAGTCTTCCCCTCTGGTCTTACCCTTCTGGTGTTACCCCCTCTAGTCTTACCCCTCCGGTGTTACCCCTCTAGTCTTACCCCTCAGGTGTTACCCCTCAGGTGTTACCCCTCTAGTCTTAAACCTCTAGTCTTACCCCTCTAAAGGTACCCCTCTAGTGTTACCCATCTAAAGTAACCCCTTTAGTCTTGCCCCTCTAGTCTTACCCCTCTAGTGTTACCCCTCTATTATTACCTCTCTAGTGTTACCCCTCTAGTCTTACTCCTCTAGTCTTACCCCTCAGGTGTTACCCCTCTAGTCTTACCCCTCTGGTCTTACCCCTCCGGTGTTACCCCTCTAGTCTTACCCTTCTAGTCTTACCCCTCTAGTGTTACCCCTCTAAAGTTGCCCCTCTAAAGTTACCCCTCTAAAGTTATCCCCTCTAGTGTTACCCCTCTAGTTTTACCCTTCTAGTCTTACCCCTCTAGTCTTCCCCTCTGGTCTTACCCTTCTGGTGTTACCCCTCTAGTCTTACCCCTCTGGTCTTACCCCTCCGGTGTTACCCCTCTAGTCTTACCCCTCTAGTGTTACCCCTCTAAATGTACCCCTCTAGTGTCACCCCTCTAGTCTTACCCCTCTAGTATTACCCCTCTGGTCTTACCCTTCTAGTCTTACCCCTCTAGTGTTACCCCTCTAGTGTTACCCCTCTAGTCTTACCCCTCTAGTCTTACCCCTCTGGTCTTACCCTTCTAGTCTTACCCCTCTAGTGTTGCCCCTCTAAAGTTGCCCCTCTAAAGTTACCCCTCTAAAGTTATCCCCTCTAGTATTACCCCTCTAGTGTTACCCCTCTAGTTTTACCCTTCTAGTCTTACCCCTTTAGTCTTCCCCTCTGGTCTTACCCTTCTGGTGTTACCCCTCTATTCTTACCCCTCCGGTGTTACCCTCTAGTCTTACCCCTCTAGTGTTACCCCTCTAAATGTACCCCTCTAGTGTTACCCCTCTAGTCTTACCCCTCTAGTCTTACCCCTCTGGTCTTACCCCCCTAGTTTTACCCCTCTAGTGTTACCCCTCTAGTTTTACCCCTCTAGTCTTACCCCTCTAGTCTTACCCCTCTGGTCTTACCCCTCTAGTCTTACCCCTCTGGTCTTACCCCTCTAGTCTTACCCCTCTAGTGTTACCCCTCTAGTTTTACCCCTCTAGTCTTACCCCTCTAGTCTTACCCCTCTGGTCTTACCCTTCTAGTCTTACCCATCTAGTGTTACCCCTCTAAAGTTATCCCCTCTAGTGTTACCCCTCTAGTATTACCCCTCTAGTCTTCCACTCTGGTCTTACCCTTCTGGTGTTACCCCTCTAGTCTTACCCCTCTGGTCTTACCCCTCCGGTGTTACCCCTCTAGTCTTACCCCTCTAGTGTTACCCCTCTAAATGTACCCCTCTAGTGTTACCCCTCTAGTGTTACCCCTCTAGTCTTACCTCTCTAGTGTTACCCCTCTAGTCTTACTCCTCTAGTCTTACCCCTCAGGTGTTACCCCTCTAGTCTTACCCCTCTGGTCTTACCCCTCCGGTGTTACCCCTCTAGTCTTACCCTTCTAGTCTTACCCCTCTAGTGTTACCCCTCTAAAGTTATCCCCTCTAGTATTACCCCTCTAGTGTTGCCCCTCTAGTTTTACCCTTCTAGTCTTACCCCTCTAGTCTTCCCCTCTGGTCTTACCCTTCTGGTGTTCCCCCTCTAGTCTTACCCCTCTGGTCTTACCCCTCCGGTGTTACCCCTCTAGTCTTACCCCTCTAGTGTTACCCCTCTAAATGTACCCCTCTAGTGTTACCCCTCTAGTCTTACCCCTCTAGTATTACCCCTCTGGTCTTACCCTTCTAGTCTTACCCCTCTAGTGTTACCCCTCTAGTGTTACCCCTCTAGTCTTACCCCTCTAGTCTTACCCCTCTGGTCTTACCCTTCTAGTCTTACCCCTCTAGTGTTGCCCCTCTAAAGTTGCCCCTCTAAAGTTACCCCTCTAAAGTTATCCCCTCTAGTATTACCCCTCTAGTGTTACCCCTCTAGTTTTACCCTTCTAGTCTTACCCCTTTAGTCTTCCCCTCTGGTCTTACCCTTCTGGTGTTACCCCTCTATTCTTACCCCTCTGGTCTTACCCCTCCGGTGTTACCCCTCCAGTCTTACCCCTCTAGTGTTACCCCTCTAAATGTACCCCTCTAGTGTTACCCCTCTAGTCTTACCCCTCTAGTCTTACCCCTCTGGTCTTACCCCCCTAGTTTTACCCCTCTAGTGTTACCCCTCTAGTTTTACCCCTCTAGTCTTACCCCTCTAGTCTTACCCCTCTGGTCTTACCCCTCTAGTCTTACCCCTCTGGTCTTACCCCTCTAGTCTTACCCCTCTAGTTTTACCCCTCTAGTCTTACCCCTCTAGTCTTACCCCTCTGGTCTTACCCTTCTAGTCTTACCCATCTAGTGTTACCCCCTCTAAAGTTATCCCCTCTAGTGTTACCCCTCTAGTATTACCCCTCTAGTCTTCCACTCTGGTCTTACCCTTCTGGTGTTACCCCTCTAGTCTTACCCCTCTGGTCTTACCCCTCCGGTGTTACCCCTCTAGTCTTACCCCTCTAGTGTTACCCCTCTAAATGTACCCCTCTAGTGTTACCCCTCTAGTGTTACCCCTCTAGTCTTACCCCTCTGGTCTTACCCCTCTAGTCTTACCCCTCTAGTGTTAGCCCTCTAGTCTAACCACTCTAGTGTTACCCCTCTAGTTTTACCCCTCTAGTCTTACCCCTCTAGTCTAACCACTCTAGTGTTACCCCTCTAGTCTTACCCCTGTAGTCTTACCCCTCTAGTGTTACCCCTCTGGTCTTACCCCTCTAGTGTTACCCCTCTAAAGTTATCCCCTCTAGTGTTACCCCTCTAGTATTACCCCTCTAGTCTTCCACTCTGGTCTTACCCTTCTGGTGTTACCCCTCTAGTCTTACCCCTCTGGTCTTACCCCTCCGGTGTTACCCCTCTAGTCTTACCCCTCTAGTGTTACCCCTCTAAATGTACCCCTCTAGTGTTACCCCTCTAGTGTTACCCCTCTAGTCTTACCCCTCTGGTCTTACCCCTCTAGCCTTAACCCTCTAGTGTTAGCCCTCTAGTCTAACCACTCTAGTGTTACCCCTCTAGTTTTACCCCTCTAGTCTTCACCTCTGGTCTTACCCTTTACTGTTACCCCTCTAGTCTTACCCTCTAGTGTTACCCCTCTAAATGTACCACTCTAGTGTTACCCCTCTAGTCTTACCCCTCTGGTCTTACCCCTCTAGTCTTACCCTCTAGTGTTACCCCTCTAGTCTTACCCCTCTAGTCTAACCACTCTAGTGTTACCCCTCTAGTCTTACCCCTCTAGTCTAACCACTCTAGTGTTACCCATCTAGTCTTACCCCTGTAGTCTTACCCCTCTAGTGTTACCCCTCTGGTCTTACCCCTCTAGTGTTACCCCTCTAGTCTTACCCCTCTAGTCTTACCCTTCCTTTCTTTCCCCTCTAGTCTTACCCCTCTGGTCTTACCCCTCTAGTGTTACCCCTCTAGTGTTACCCCTCTAAAGTTATCCCCTCTAGTATTACCCCTCTAGTGTTACCCCTCTAGTTTTACCCCTCTAGTCTTCCCCTCTAGTCTTAACCCTCTTGTTATACCCCTCTAGTCTAACCCTCTAGTCTTACCCCTCTAGTGTTACCCCTCTAGTGTTACCCTTCTAGTGTTACCCCTCTAGTCTTACCCCTCTAGTGTTACCCTTCTAGTCTTACCCCTCTAGTCTTACCCCTCTAGTGTTACCCTTCTAGTGTTATCCCTCTAGTCTTATCCCTCTAGTGTTACCCTTCTAGTGTTACCCCTCTAGTCTTATCCCTCTACTGTTACCCTTCTAGTGTTACCCCTCTAAAGTTACCCCTCTAGTGTTACCCTTCTAGTGTTACCCCTCTAGTGTTACCCATCTAGTCTTATCCCTCTAGTTTTACCCGTCTAGTGTTACCCCTCTAGTCTCACCCCTCTAGTCTTCCCCTCTGGTCTTACCCTTCTGGTGTTACCCCTCTAGTCTTACCCCTCTAGTGTTACCCCTCTAAATGTACCCCTCTAGTGTTACCCCTCTAGTGTTACCCCTCTAGTGTTACCCCTCTAGTCTTACCCCTCTAGTCTTACCCCTCTGGTCTTACCCTTCTAGTCTTACCCCTCTAGTGTTGCCCCTCTAAAGTTGCCCCTCTAAAGTTACCCCTCTAAAGTTACCCCTCTAAAGTTATCCCCTCTAGTATTACCCCTCTAGTGTTACCCCTCTAGTTTTACCCTTCTAGTCTCACCCCTCTAGTCTTCCCCTCTGGTCTTACCCTTCTGGTGTTACCCCTCTAGTCTTACCCCTCTGGTCTTACCCCTCCGGTGTTACCCCTCTAGTCTTACCCCTCTAGTGTTACCCCTCTAAATGTACCCCTCTAGTGTTACCCCTCTAGTCTTACCCCTCTAGTCTTACCCCTCTGGTCTTACCCTTCTAGTCTTACCCCTCCGGTGTTACCCCTCTAGTCTTACCCCTCTAGTGTTACCCCTCTAAATGTACCCCTCTAGTGTTACCCCTCTAGTCTTACCCCTCTAGTCTTACCCCTCTGGTCTTACCCCCCTAGTTTTACCTCTCTAGTGTTACCCCTCTAGTGTTACCCCTCTAGTCTTATCCCTCTAGTTTTACCCCTCTAAAGTTACCCCTCTAGTCTTACCCCTCTAGTGTTACCCCTCTAGTCTTATCCCTCTAGTTTTACCCCTCTAAAGTTACCCCTCTAGTCTTACCCCTCTGGTCTTACCCTTCTGGTGTTAACCCTCTAGTCTTACCCCTCTAGTGTTACCCCTCTAAATGTACCCCTCTAGTGTTACCCCTCTAGTGTTACCCCTCTAGTCTTACCCCTCTATTCTTACCCCTCTGGTCTTACCCTTCTAGTCTTACCCCTCTAGTGTTACCCCTCTAAAGTTGCCCCTCTAAAGTTACCCCTCTAGTCTTACCCCTCTAGTGTTACCCCCTCTAGTTTTACCCCTCTAGTCTTACCCCTCTAGTCTTACCCCTCTAGTCTTACCCCTCTGGTCTTACCCCTCTAGTCTTACCCCTCTGGTCTTACCCCTCCAGTCTTACCTCTCTAGTGTTACCCCTCTAGTTTTACCCCTCTAGTCTTACCCCTCTAGTCTTACCCCTCTGGTCTTACCCTTCTAGTCTTACCCATCTAGTGTTACCCCTCTAAAGTTACCCCTCTAAAGTTATCCCCTCTAGTGTTACCCCTCTAGTATTACCCCTCTAGTCTTCCACTCTGGTCTTACCCCTCCGGTGTTACCCCTCTAGTCTTACCCCTCTAGTGTTACCCCTCTAAATGTACCCCTCTAGTGTTACCCCTCTAGTGTTACCCCTCTAGTCTTACCCCTCTAGTCTTACCCCTCTAGTGTTAGCCCTCTAGTCTAACCACTCTAGTGTTACCCCTCTAGTTTTACCCCTCTAGTCTTCACCTCTGGTCTTACCCTTTACTGTTACCCCTCTAGTCTTACCCTCTAGTGTTACCCCTCTAAATGTACCCCTCTAGTGTTACCCCTCTAGTCTTACCCCTCTTGTCTTACCCCTCTAGTCTTACCCCTCTAGTGTTACCCCTCTAGTCTTACCCCTCTAGTCTAACCACTCTAGTGTTACCCCTCTAGTCTTACCCCTCTAGTCTAACCACTCTAGTGTTACCCCCCTAGTCTTACCCCTGTAGTCTTACCCCTCTAGTGTTACCCCTCTGGTCTTACCCCTCTAGTGTTACCCCTCTAGTCTTACCCCTCTACTGTTACCCCTCGAGTCTTACCCCTCTAGTCTTACCCTTCCTGTCTTACCCCTCTAGTCTTACCCCTCTGGTCTTACCCCTCTAGTGTTACCCCTCTAGTGTTACCCCTCTAAAGTTATCCCCCTCTAGTATTACCCCTCTAGTGTTACCCCTCTAGTTTTACCCCTCTAGTCTTCCCCTCTAGTCTTACCCCTCTTGTTATACCCCTCTAGTCTAACCCTCTAGTCTTACCCCTCTAGTGTTACCCAAATCAAATCAAATCAAATCAAATCAAATTTATTTATATAGCCCTTCGTACATCAGCTGATATCTCAAAGTGCTGTACAGAAACCCAGCCTAAAACCCCAAACAGCAAGCAATGCAGGTGGAGAAGCACCCCTCTGGTGTTACCCCTCTAGTCTTACCCCTCTAGTCTTACCCCTCTAGTGTTATCCCCTCTAGTATTACCCCTCTAGTGTTACCCCTCTAGTCTTACCCCCTCTAGTCTTACGCCTGTAGTCTTACCCCTCTTGTTTTACCCCTCTAGTCTTACCCCTCTAGTCTTACCCCTCTAGTCTAACCACTCTAGTGTTACCTCTCTAGTCTTACCCCTCTAGTCTTACCCCTCCTGTCTTACCCCTCTAGTCTTACCCCTCTGGTCTTACCCCTCTAGTGTTACCCCTCTAGTGTTACCCCTCTAGTGCTACCCCTCTAAAGTTATCCCCTCTAGTATTACCCCTCTAGTGTTACCCCTCTAGTTTTACCCCTCTAGTCTTCCCCTCTAGTCTTACCCCTCTTGTTATACCCCTCTAGTCTTAACACTCTAGTCTTACCCCTCTAGTGTTACCCCTCTGGTGTTACCCCTCTAGTCTTACTCCTCTAGTGTTATCCTCTCTAGTATTACCCCTCTAGTGTTACCCCTCTAATTTTACCCCTCTAGTGTTCCCCTCTAGTCTTACCCCTCTTGTTATACCCCTCTAGTCTTAACACTCTAGTCTTACCCCTCTAGTTTTACCCCTCTAGTCTTGTCCCTCTAGTGTTACCCCTCTAGTCTTATCCCTCTAGTGTTACCCTTCTAGTGTTACCCCTCTAGTCTTACCCCTCAGGTGTTACCCCTCTAGTCTAAAACCTCTAGTCTTACCCCTCTAAAGGTACCCCTCTAATGTTACCCCTCTAGTCTTACCCCTCTAGTCTTACCCCTCTTAAGGTACCCCTCTAGTCTTACCCCTCTAGTCTAACCCCTCTAGTGTTACCCCTCTAGTCTTACCCCTCTAGTGTTACCCCTCAGGTGATACCCCTCTAGTCTTACCCCTCTAGTCTTACCCCTCTAGTGTTACCCTTCTAGTCTTACCCCTCTAGTCTTACCCCTCTAGTGTTACCCTTCTAGTGTTACCCTTCTAGTGTTATCCCTCTAGTCTTATCCCTCTAGTGTTACCCTTCTAGTGTTACCCCTCTAGTCTTATCCCTCTACTGTTACCCCTCTAGTTTTACCCCTCTAGTCTTCCCCTCTAGTCTTACCCCTCTTGTTATACCCCTCTAGTCTTAACACTCTAGTCTTACCCCTCTAGTGTTACCCCTCTGGTGTTACCCCTCTAGTCTTACTCCTCTAGTGTTATCCTCTCTAGTATTACCCCTCTAGTGTTACCCCTCTAATTTTACCCCTCTAGTGTTCCCCTCTAGTCTTACCCCTCTTGTTATACCCCTCTAGTCTTAACACTCTAGTCTTACCCCTCTAGTTTTACCCCTCTAGTCTTGTCCCTCTAGTGTTACCCCTCTAGTCTTATCCCTCTAGTGTTACCCTTCTAGTGTTACCCCTCTAGTCTTACCCCTCAGGTGTTACCCCTCTAGTCTAAAACCTCTAGTCTTACCCCTCTAAAGGTACCCCTCTAATGTTACCCCTCTAGTCTTACCCCTCTAGTCTTACCCCTCTTAAGGTACCCCTCTAGTCTTACCCCTCTAGTCTAACCCCTCTAGTGTTACCCCTCTAGTCTTACCCCTCTAGTGTTACCCCTCAGGTGATACCCCTCTAGTCTTACCCCTCTAGTCTTACCCCTCTAGTGTTACCCTTCTAGTCTTACCCCTCTAGTCTTACCCCTCTAGTGTTACCCTTCTAGTGTTACCCTTCTAGTGTTATCCCTCTAGTCTTATCCCTCTAGTGTTACCCTTCTAGTGTTACCCCTCTAGTCTTATCCCTCTACTGTTACCCTTCTAGTGTTACCCCTCTAAAGTTACCCCTCTAGTGTTACCCTTCTAGTGTTACCCCTCTAGTGTTACCGCTCTAGTCTTATCCCTCTAGTTTTACCCCTCGAAAGTTACCCCTCTAGTCTTACCCCTCTAGTGTTACCCCTCTAGTGTTACCCCTCTAAAGTTATCCCATCTAGTATTACCCCTCTAGTGTTACCCCTCTAGTTTTACCCTTCTAGTCTTAACCCTCTAGTCTTCCCCTCAGGTATTCCCCTTCTGGTGTTACCCCTCTAGTCTTACCCCTCTGGTCTTACCCCTCCGGTGTTACCACTCTAGTCTTACCCCTCTAGTGTTACCCCTCTAAATGTACCCCTCTAGTCTTACCCCTCTAGTCTTATCCCTCTGGTCTTACCCTTCTAGTCTTACCCCTCTAGTTTTACCCCTCTAAAGTTACCCCTCTAGTCTTACCCCTCTAGTGTTACCCGTCTAGTGTTACCCCTCTAGTCTTATCCCTCTAGTTTTACCCCTCTAAAGTTACCCCTCTAGTCTTACCCCTCTAGTGTTACCCCTCTAGTCTTATCCCTCTAGTTTTACCCCTCTAAAGTTACCCCTCTAGTCTTACCCCTCTGGTCTTACCCTTCTGGTGTTAACCCTCTAGTCTTACCCCTCTAGTGTTACCCCTCTAAATGTACCCCTCTAGTGTTACCCCTCTAGTGTTACCCCTCTAGTCTTACCCCTCTATTCTTACCCCTCTGGTCTTACCCTTCTAGTCTTACCCCTCTAGTGTTACCCCTCTAAAGTTGCCCCTCTAAAGTTACCCCTCTAGTCTTACCCCTCTAGTGTTACCCCTCTAGTTTTACCCCTCTAGTCTTACCCCTCTAGTCTTACCCCTCTAGTCTTACCCCTCTGGTCTTACCCCTCTAGTCTTACCCCTCTGGTCTTACCCCTCTAGTCTTACCCCTCTAGTGTTACCCCTCTAGTTTTACCCCTCTAGTCTTACCCCTCTAGTCTTACCCCTCTGGTCTTACCCTTCTAGTCTTACCCATCTAGTGTTACCCCTCTAAAGTTACCCCTCTAAAGTTATCCCCTCTAGTGTTACCCCTCTAGTATTACCCCTCTAGTCTTCCACTCTGGTCTTACCCTTCTGGTGTTACCCCTCTAGTCTTACCCCTCTGGTCTTACCCCTCCGGTGTTACCCCTCTAGTCTTACCCCTCTAGTGTTACCCCTCTAAATGTACCCCTCTAGTGTTACCCCTCTAGTGTTACCCCTCTAGTCTTACCCCTCTAGTCTTACCCCTCTAGTGTTAGCCCTCTAGTCTAACCACTCTAGTGTTACCCCTCTAGTTTTACCCCTCTAGTCTTCACCTCTGGTCTTACCCTTTACTGTTACCCCTCTAGTCTTACCCTCTAGTGTTACCCCTCTAAATGTACCCCTCTAGTGTTACCCCTCTAGTCTTACCCCTCTTGTCTTACCCCTCTAGTCTTACCCCTCTAGTGTTACCCCTCTAGTCTTACCCCTCTAGTCTAACCACTCTAGTGTTACCCCTCTAGTCTTACCCCTCTAGTCTAACCACTCTAGTGTTACCCCCCTAGTCTTACCCATGTAGTCTTACCCCTCTAGTGTTACCCCTCTGGTCTTACCCCTCTAGTGTTACCCCTCTAGTCTTACCCCTCTACTGTTACCCCTCGAGTCTTACCCCTCTAGTCTTACCCTTCCTGTCTTACCCCTCTAGTCTTACCCCTCTGGTCTTACCCCTCTAGTGTTACCCCTCTAGTGTTACCCCTCTAAAGTTATCCCCTCTAGTATTACCCCTCTAGTGTTACCCCACTAGTTTTACCCCTCTAGTCTTCCCCTCTAGTCTTACCCCTCTTGTTATACCCCTCTAGTCTAACCCTCTAGTCTTACCCCTCTAGTGTTACCCAAATCAAATCAAATCAAATCAAATCAAATTTATTTATATAGCCCTTCGTACATCAGCTGATATCTCAAAGTGCTGTACAGAAACCCAGCCTAAAACCCCAAACAGCAAGCAATGCAGGTGGAGAAGCACCCCTCTGGTGTTACCCCTCTAGTCTTACCCCTCTAGTCTTACCCCTCTAGTGTTATCCCCTCTAGTATTACCCCTCTAGTGTTACCCCTCTAGTCTTACCCCTCTAGTCTTACGCCTGTAGTCTTACCCCTCTTGTTTTACCCCTCTAGTCTTACCCCTCTAGTCTTACCCCTCTAGTCTAACCACTCTAGTGTTACCTCTCTAGTCTTACCCCTCTAGTCTTACCCCTCCTGTCTTACCCCTCTAGTCTTACCCCTCTGGTCTTACCCCTCTAGTGTTACCCCTCTAGTGTTACCCCTCTAGTGCTACCCCTCTAAAGTTATCCCCTCTAGTATTACCCCTCTAGTGTTACCCCTCTAGTTTTACCCCTCTAGTCTTCCCCTCTAGTCTTACCCCTCTTGTTATACCCCTCTAGTCTTAACACTCTAGTCTTACCCCTCTAGTGTTACCCCTCTGGTGTTACCCCTCTAGTCTTACTCCTCTAGTGTTATCCTCTCTAGTATTACCCCTCTAGTGTTACCCCTCTAGTTTTACCCCTCTAGTGTTCCCCTCTAGTCTTACCCCTCTTGTTATACCCCTCTAGTCTTAACACTCTAGTCTTACCCCTCTAGTGTTACCCCTCTAGTCTTGTCCCTCTAGTGTTACCCCTCTAGTCTTATCCCTCTAGTGTTACCCTTCTAGTGTTACCCCTCTAGTCTTACCCCTCAGGTGTTACCCCTCTAGTCTAAAACCTCTAGTCTTACCCCTCTAAAGGTACCCCTCTAATGTTACCCCTCTAGTCTTACCCCTCTAGTCTTACCCCTCTTAAGGTACCCCTCTAGTCTTACCCCTCTAGTCTAACCCCTCTAGTGTTACCCCTCTAGTGTTACCCCTCAGGTGATACCCCTCTAGTCTTACCCCTCTAGTCTTACCCCTCTAGTGTTACCCTTCTAGTCTTACCCCTCTAGTCTTACCCCTCTAGTGTTACCCTTCTAGTGTTACCCTTCTAGTGTTATCCCTCTAGTCTTATCCCTCTAGTGTTACCCTTCTAGTGTTACCCCTCTAGTCTTATCCCTCTACTGTTACCCTTCTAGTGTTACCCCTCTAAAGTTACCCCTCTAGTGTTACCCTTCTAGTGTTACCTCTCTAGTGTTACCCCTCTAGTCTTATCCCTCTAGTTTTACCCCTCGAAAGTTATCCCATCTAGTATTACCCCTCTAGTGTTACCCCTCTAGTTTTACCCTTCTAGTCTTAACCCTCTAGTCTTCCCCTCAGGTATTCCCCTTCTGGTGTTACCCCTCTAGTCTTACCCCTCTGGTCTTACCCCTCCGGTGTTACCACTCTAGTCTTACCCCTCTAGTGTTACCCCTCTCAATGTACCCCTCTAGTCTTACCCCTCTAGTCTTATCCCTCTGGTCTTACCCTTCTAGTCTTACCCCTCTAGTTTTACCCCTCTAAAGTTACCCCTCTAGTCTTACCTCTCTAGTGTTACCCGTCTAGTGTTACCCCTCTAGTCTTATCCCTCTAGTTTTACCCCTCTAAAGTTACCCCTCTAGTCTTACCCCTCTAGTGTTACCCCTCTAGTGTTACCCCTCTAAAGTTATCCCATCTAGTATTACCCCTCTAGTGTTACCCCTCTAGTTTTACCCTTCTAGTCTTAACCCTCTAGTCTTCCCCTCTGGTCTTCCCCTTCTGGTGTTACCCCTCTAGTCTTACCCCTCTGGTCTTACCCCTCCGGTGTTACCACTCTAGTCTTACCCCTCTAGTGTTACCCCTCTAAATGTACCCCGCTAGTCTTACCTCTCTAGTCTTATCCCTCTGGTCTTACCCTTCTAGTCTTACCCCTCTAGTGTTACCCCTCTAAAGTTAACCCTCTAAAGTTACCCCTCTAAAGTTATCCCCTCTAGTGTTACCCCTCTAGTCTTACCCCTCCAGTCTTACCCATCCGGTCTTACCCCTCTAGTCTTACCCCTCTAGTCTTCCCCTCTGGTCTTACCCTTCTGGTTTTACCCCTCTAGTCTTCCCCTCTGGTCTTACCCTTCTGGTGTTACCCCTCTAGTCTTACCCCTCTAGTGTTACCCCTCTAAATGTACCCCTCTAGTGTTACCCCTCTAGTGTTACCCCTCTAGTCTTACCCCTCTGGTCTTACCCCTCTAGTCTTACCCCTCTAGTGTTACCCCTCTAGTGTTACCCCTCTTGTCTTACCCCTCTAGTCTTACCCCTCTGGTCTTACCCTTCTAGTCTTACCCCTCTAGTGTTGCCCCTCTAAAGTTGCCCTTCTAAAGTTACCCCTCTAAAGTTATCCCCTCTAGTATTACCCCTCTAGTGTTACCCCTCTAGTTTTACCCTTCTAGTCTTACCCCTCTAGTCTTCCCCTCTGGTCTTACCCTTCTGGTGTTACCCCTCTAGTCTTACCCCTCTGGTCTTACCCCTCCGGTGTTACCCCTCTAGTCTTACCCTTCTAGTGTTACCCCTCTAAATGTACCCCTCTAAATGTACCACTCTAGTGTTACCCCTCTAGTGTTACCCCTCTAGTCTTACCGCTCTAGTCTTACCCGTCTTGTCTTACCCCTCTGGTCTTACCCCTCTATTCTTAGCCCTCTAGTGTTACCCCTCTGGTCTTACCCTTCTAGACTTACCCCTCTAGTCTTACCCCTCTAGTCTTAACCCTCTAGTCTTACACCTCTAGTGTTACCCCTCTAGTCTTACCCCTCTAGTCTTACCCCTGTAGTCTAACCACTCTAGTGTTACCCCTCTAGTCTTACCCCTCTAGTGTTACCCCTCTGGTCTTACCCCTCCAGTGTTACCCCTCTAGTCTTACCCCTCTACTGTTACCCCTCTAGTCTTACCCCTCTAGTCTTACCCCTCCTGTCTTACCCCTCTAGTCTTACCCCTCTGGTCTTACCCCTCTAGTGTTACACCTCTAGTGTTACCCCTCTAAAGTTATCCCCTCTAGTATTACCCCTCTAGTGTTACCCCTCTAGTTTTACCCCTCTAGTCTTCCCCTCTAGTCTTACCCCTCTTGTTTACCCCTCTAGTCTTAACACTCTAGTGTTACCCCTCTAGTTTTACCCTTCTAGTCTTACCCCTCTAGTCTTCCCCTCTGGTCTTACCCTTCTGGTGTTACCCCTCTAGTCTTACCCCTCTGGTCTTACCCCTCCGGTGTTACCCCTCTAGTCTTACCCCTCTAGTGTTACCCCTCTAAATGTACCCCTCTAGTGTTACCCCTCTAGTCTTACCCCTCTAGTCTTACCCCTCTTGTCTTACCCTTCTAGTCTTACCCCTCTAGTGTTACCCCTCTAGTCTTACCCCTCTTGTCTTACCCCTCTTGTTTTACCCCTCTAGTCTTAACACTCTAGTCTTACCCCTCTAGTGTTACCCCTCTGGTTTTACCCCTCTAGTCTTACCCCTCTAATCTTACCCCTGTAGTGTTACCCCTCTAGTCTAACCCCTCTAGTGTTACCCCTCTAGTCTTACCCCTCTAGTCTTACCCCTCCTGTCTTACCCCTCTAGTCTTACCCCTCTGGTCTTACCCCTCTGGTGTTACCCCTCTGGTGCGATATACACTGCTCAAAAAAATAAAGGGAACACTAAAATAGCACATCCTAGATCTGAATGAATGAAATATTCTTATTAAATACTTTTTTCTTTACATAGTTGAATGTGCTGACAACAAAATCACACAAAAATGATCAATGGAAATCAAATTTATCAACCCATGGAGGTCTGGATTTGGAGTCACACTCAAAATTAAAGTTGAAAACCACACTACAGGCTGATCCAACTTTGATGTAATGTCCTTAAAACAAGTCAAAATGATGCTCAGTAGTGTGTGTGGCCTCTACGTGCCAGTATGACCTCCCTACAATGCCTGGGCATGCTCCTGATGAGGTGGCAGATGGTCTCCTGAGGGATCTCCTCCCAGATCTGGACTAAAGCATCCGCCAACTCCTGGACAGTCTGTGGTGCAACGTGGCGTTGGTGGATGGAGCGAGACATGATGTCTCAGATGTGCTCAATTGCATTCAGGTCTGGGGAACAGGCGGGCCAGTCCATAGCATCAATGCCTTCCTCTTGCAGGAACTGCTGACACACTCCAGCCACATGAGGTCTAGCATTGTCTTGCATTAGGAGGAACCCAAGGCCAACCGCACCAGCATATGGTCTCACAAGGGGTCTGAGGATCTCATCTCGGTACCTAATGGTAGTCAGGCTACCTCTGGCAAGCACATGGAGGGCTGTGCGGCCCCCCAAAGAAATGCCACTCCACACCATGACTGACCCACCACCAAACCGGTCATGCTGGAGGATGTTGCAGGCAGCAGAACGTTCTCCACAGTGTCTCCAGACTGTCACGTCTGTCACATGTGCTCAGTGTGAACCTGCTGTCATCTGTGAAGAGCACAGGGCGCCAGTGGCGAATTTGCCAATCTTGGTGTTCTCTGGCAAATGCCAAACGTCCTGCACGGTGTTGGGCTGTAAGCACAACCCCCACCTGTGGACGTCGGGCCCTCATACCACCCTCATGGAGTCTGTTTCTGACCGTTTGTGCAGACAAATGCACATTTGTGGCCTGCTGGAGGTCATTTTGCAGGGCTTTGGCAGTGCTCCTGCTGCTCCTCCTTGCACAAAGGCGGAGGTAGCGGTCCTGCTGCTGGGTTGTTGCCATCCTACGGCCTCCTCCACGTCTCCTGATGTACTGGCCTGTCTCCTGGTAGCGCCTCCATGCTCTGGACACTACGCTGACAGACACAGCAAAGCTTCTTGCCACAGCTCGCATTGATGTTCCATCCTGGATGAGCTGCACTACCTGAGCCAGTTGTGTGGATTGTAGATTCCGTCTCATGCTACCACTAGAGTGAAAGCACCGCCAGCATTCAAAAGTGACCAAAACATCAGCCAGGAAGCATAGGAACTGAGAAGTGGTCTGGTCACCACCTGCAGAACCACTCCTTTATTGCGGGTGTCTTGCTAATTGCCTATAATTTCCACCTGTTATCTATTCCATTTGCACAACAGCATGTGAAATTTATTGTCAATCAGTGTTGCTTCCTAAGTGGAAAGTTTGATTTCACAGAAGTGTGATTGACTTGGAGTTACATTGTGCTGTTTAAGTGTTCCCTTTATTTTTTTGGAGCAGTGTATATTGGACATAGAAACAGTAGTATTGGACGTGTGGCTGATCTAACGGGAATAGAACAACAACAATTTTAAAAACGAATTATATGTTTTGATGCTGTTGCCAGGAGTTGGGTAACACTTTATGCTACAGCCGTTACACTTACTTGGTTGCTACTTAGAAATGATTGTTGTCTACAAATAACGATATACAGTAGACATCGACATCAACATAGTGGTAAAGACAGTGTAGAAATAATGGTCAACACAGGATATTGACTGAGGTCTTTAATACTAATAATACTGCAGAGGAAGGGCTCCAGACTGGACAAACAGTAGTAGAATATGAAAACGTTGTCCATGCTGCTGGGCTGATTGTCTTGTCCCCTACAGCTAGATGATTGCAGAGTAAGCTGTAGCTGTGAGGCCTAGACTGATTGAGTGCTGTCCCTGGTCCTGTCTGGTAACCAGCTATGGCTTAGGTTCTCTCTGTGGGTGATTCAAGTCATTTCCTTTGATTCCTCATATTGTGTCCTTTCTCCTCGCTTCCTTCTCAAAACTGACTGGTGAGTAGCCTAGTTTCTTTGTGGTGAATCTCACAAATATTTTCCTTTGATTCCTCGCCTTGTGTATTCTCATTGGAGGAGATTGTTATCATGTGACCAGTCATCCTGAAGTCATAATCTCTCACTTGTATGTTACCTAGAATCTATCCATTCCATCAGTTAAAACTATACTACTTTAGTTTTTACTATTGTTGTGATGCATCTGTATCCTCCATTTCACGTGAACACGATTATATCCGTGTATCAGTCCATCAACTATCTGTATTCAAATACCTCGGGAAAGCGTTGTAAATCAAACTCAAAGTCTCAAAACGAAAATCCTTTTGTACAGACATTTCTATGACAGTTCCTTGGCAACACATAAGCCCATGTGCCACAGATTCCCTAAGCTGACTATTTGGATCAGGAGAGAGAGAGAGAGAGAGAGGCAGCCATTTCCAAAAGTGGACAAAATAGCAGATCCCTGCAGCTTTCATAGTTGGTGCTTAGAGATAGACTGTGTGAATTGACGTGGGGGAAAAAGGCAAGGGAGATGTACTTGGAGAGGGAAAACCCTTTGAAATGTCAGACAAATCCTTATAACGGTCACAAGAGGCATAATGCTTCCGTAACGATGAAGTTGTATCCGTGTGTGTTCACAACTAGGCCTCAGTATGGTGTGGATATGCATATTTGTGAGAAGAAAAAAAAATCCTCTTGGTTTATAGAAATAAATTATGCTACAAAGTCATTTCTGTCTGTTTAGTTAAGGAAATTATTAAAATCTGATTACTTGTTCCACTGGTATTCTAGCCATTGAATGTGTAAAAATGCTTGTATATTACTGAATTGCACCTAGTTTTTAATTTACGTTTTATATTAAACACTCATTCAAGGTTCTAATGTTAGAATCTCCTTCCATAGTGCCTTGAAAAGCATATTTTATGACCTCTTTACAATTTAAGTATATGTAGTTAACTAGTAATCTTGTGGTTATTTAAATGGTGAAAAACAAATTCACTGTAAAAAAGGAAGTGTAACCATTCTTATTTCTAAGATAAGAGGCAGATAAAAAAAGGAAGTGTAACCATTCTTATTTCTAAGATAAGAGGCTGATAAAAAAGGAAGTGTAACCATTCTTATTTCTAAGATAAGAGGCAGATAAAAAAAGGAAGTGTAACCATTCTTATTTCTAAGATAAGAGGCAGATAAAAAAAGGAAGTGTAACCATTCTTATTTCTAAGATAAGAGGCGGATAAAAAGGGAAGTGTAACCATTCTTATTTCTAAGATAAGAGGCAGATAAAAAAAGGAAGTGTAACCATTCTTATATTTCAAAGATAAGAGGCTGATAAAAAAGGAAGTGTAACCATTCTAATTTCCAAGATAAGAGGCTGATAAAAAAGGAAGTGTAACCATTCTTATTTCCAAGATAAGAGGCTGATAAAAAAAAGGAAGTGTAACCATTCTTATTTCCAAGATAAGAGGCTGATAAAAAAGGAAGTGTAACCATTCTTATTTCTAAGATAAGAGGCAGATAAAAAAAAGGAAGTGTAACCATTCTTATTTCTAAGATAAAAGGCTGATAAAAAAGGAAGTGTAACCATTCTTATTTCTAAGATAAGAGGCAGATAAAAAAAAGGAAGTGTAACCATTCTTATTTCTAAGATAAGAGGCTTATAAAAAAGGAAGTGTAACCATTCTTATTTCTAAGATAAGAGGCTGATAAAAAAGGAAGTGTAACCATTCTTATTTCTAAGATAAGAGGCAGATTAAAAAAGGAAGTGTAACCATTCTTATTTCTAAGATAAGAGGCAGATAAAAAAAAAGGAAGTGTAACCATTCTTATTTCTAAGATAAGAGGCTGATAAAAAAGGAAGTGTAACCATTCTTATTTCTAAGATAAGAGGCTGATAAAAAAGGAAGTGTAACCATTCTTATTTCTAAGATAAGAGGCTGATAAAAAAGGAAGTGTAACCATTCTTATTTCTAAGATAAGAGGCTGATAAAAAGCTGTTATGGAAAATAAATCATGAATTACGTATGTCGATGGAGATCTGCAGTTTAATGTCTGAAAAAAATACTCATTAACTGAAAATGTCAACGTGTCCTATTCTGATACAAAGGGTTCTGCAATATGCAGGCTATGATAATGTGCAATGAAAATGCATTACTGACTGTTGTAATACAATGTGAAGAAACACTGTTGATACAAGTACATAATGAACACCAGAAGGTAACGTCTTGACTGTTGTTGTACTGCTTCAGATGATGATGTCTTGAATGTCACTGCAACAATGTACTGTATTTACAAATATATCATACTGTACCTACAAATATATCCTGCTGTACCTATAAATACATCATACTGTACTTAGAAATACATTATAACTACAATGGAAGAACACAGTCATCAGGAGGTATACACCAGAATCTAACATCACATGAAATTAACCTCAGGATTAGTACACCAGAATCTAACATCACATGAAATAGACCTCAAGATGAATTCACCAGGGGACTATCATTTGTTTTGTCAACAGGACAATGACCCAACACACCTCCAGGCTGTTTAAGGGCTATTTGACCAAGAAGGAGAGTGATGGTGATTCATCAGATGATCTGGCCTCCACAATTACCCAGCCGCAACACAATTGAGATGGTTTGGAATGAGTTGGACCACAGAGTGAAGGAAAAGCAGCCAACAAGTGCTCAGCATACGTGGGAACTCCTTCAAGGCTGTTGGAAAATAATTCCAAGTGAAGCTGGTTGAGAGAAGGGCCAGATGTATACAGAATGGTGTCGTTTGCGTCGAGGTTGATCAGAGAATCACCAGCAGTAAGAGCGACATCATTGATATACACAGAGAAAAGAGTCGGCCCGAAAATGTAACCCTGTGGCACGCCCATAGAGACTGCCAGAGTTCTGGACAACAGGCCATCCGATTTGACACGCTGAACTCTATCTGAGAAGTAGTTGGTGAACTAGGCGAGGCAGTCATTTGAGTAACCAAGGCTATTGAGTCTGCCGATAAGAATGCGGTGATTGATAGAGTCGAAAGCCTTGGCCAAGTCGATGAAGACGGCTGCACAGTAGTCTTTCATTGATGGTGGTTAAGATATCATTTAGGGCCTTAAGTGTGGCCTGAGATGCACCCATGACCAGCTCGGAAACCAGATTGAATAGTGGCGAAGGTACGGTGAGATTCGTAATGGTGGGTGATCTATTAGTTAACTTGGCTTTCAAAGATTTTAGAAAGGCAGGGCAGGATTGGTATAGGTCTACAGCAGTTTGGGTCTAGAGTGTCTCCCCCTTTGAAGATATCTAGCCCAGCTGATTTGTAGGGAACCAGATTTTGCAGCTCTTTCAGACCATCAGCTGTCTGGGTTTGGGTGAAGGAAAAACAGGGGGGGTTGGGCAAGTTGCTGTGGGTGGTGCAGAGCTTTTGGTCGGGGTAGGGGTAGCCAGGTGGAAAGCATGGCCAGCCGTAGAAAAATGCTTATTGAAATGATCGATTATTGTAGATTTATCGGTGGTGTTTCCTCACCTCAGTGCTGGGAGGAGGTGCTCTTATTCTCCATGGACTTTACAGTGTCCCGAAACTTTTTGGAATTAGTGTTACAGGATGCAAATGTTTGAAAAAGGTAGCCTTAGCTTTCCTAACTGACTGTGTATATTGGTTCCTGTCTTCCCTGAAAAGATGCATATCGCGGGGGGTATTTGATGCTAATGCAGTATGCCACAGGATGTTTTTGTGCTGGTCAAGGGCAGTCAAGTCTGGGGTGAACCAAGGGCTACATCTGTTCTTAGTTCTACATTTTTTGAATGGGGCATGCTTATTTAAGATGGTGAGGAAAGTACTTTTAAAGAGCATCCAGTCATCCTCTACTGACTGGATGAGGTTAATATCCTTCCAGGATCCCCAGGCCAGGTCGATTAGAAAGTCCTGCTCACTGAAGTGTTTTCGGGAGCGTTTGACAGTGATGAGGGGTAGCCGTTTGACCGCGGACCCATTACGGACGCAGGCAATGAGGAAGTGATCGCTGAGATCCTGTTTGAAGACAGCAGAGGCATATTTAGAGGGCAAGTTGGTCAGGATGATATCTATGAGAGTGCCCATGGTTACAGATTAAGGGTGGTACCTGGTAGGTTTGTTGATAATTTGTGTGAGATTGAGGGCATCTAGCTTAGATTGTAGGATGGCCGGGGTGTTAAGCATGTCCCAGTTTTGATCACCTAACAGTACGAACTCTGAAGATAGATGGGGGGCAATCAGTTCACATATGGTGTCCAGGGCATAGTGGGGGGGTCTATAACAAGTGGCAGCGTTGAGAGACTTGTTTCTGGAAAGGTGGATTTTTTTAAGTAGAAGATTGAATTGTTTGGGCACAAAGCTGGATAGTAAGACAGAACTCTGAAGTAGATTTCAACTGTGATCCCTTTGGCAGTTATATCTTGTCAGAAAATGTTGTAGTTGGGGTGACGATGAGAGAGGTTGTGTCTCTGGAGGCACCAGTTAAGCCAGGTGAGGTCTCCGCATGTGTGGGGGAAGGGACAAAAAAGCTGTCTAAGGCATGTTGGGCGGGGCTGTGGGCTCTACAGTGAAACAAAAACAATAATAACTAACCAAAACAGCAGTAGGCAAGACATATTGACATTAGGGAGAGGCATGTGTAGCCGAGTGATCATAGGGTCCAATGTGCAGCAATAGGTGAGTCAGGGAGCCATTCAGTAGTAGCTACTACGCTAGGCGAGCTGGAGACACGGCGATTCAGAAAGCTAGCGGGCCATGGCTAACTGATGGGACTTTGGCTATATCACAACGGAAAAGCTTGTTGAAACCACCTCTGACGATTACATCGGCAGACCAGTCTTGATGGAACGGTAACAAAGGGTCCAGGCCAATTGGCAAAAGAGGTATTGTAAGCAAAGTATTAGCTGGTATAACTCTTCTGCTAGCCGGGAGATGGGCCTAGCTCGGGGCTATCTCAAAGCTAACTGGTGCTTGCTTCGGGACCGAGGCGTTAGCCAGCAGTTGCCACTCGGTTGCATCTAGCTAGCTGCGATGATCTGATGTAATTGTCCAGGGCTTACGGCCAGAATCCGGTGATGTGGTAGAGAAAAAACAGTCTGATATGCTCTGGGTTGATTTTGTGCTGTGCAGACTGGCAGGTATTGAACGAGCTGAAGCTGGCTGGTGTCCGAGTTAACGGTAGCAGTGGCTAACTGACTTCTAGCTAGTAGCTAGTTACCTTACCTTTTACACAGGACAAGACAAACACTCGTCCGACTGTTACACCATTTTTCCTCTACCTACATATACAATTACCTCAACTAACCTGTACCCCTGCTGATTGACTTGTTACCAGTACCCCCTGTATGTAGCCTCGTTATAGTTATTTATTGTGTTACTTTTCAGAGATTTTTTTAAAACTTTAGTTAATTTAGTAAATATTTTCATGACTCCATTTCATGAACTGCATTGTGGTTAAGGGCTTGTAAGTAAGCATTTCACGGTAAGATCTACACCTGTTGTATTCGACACATGTGACAAATACAATTTGATTAGATTAATAATATCCTACAATATCATTTTTTTTTTCACACTTGTCTCATGGCTGCAACTCCCCAACGGGTTTTGGAGGGGAAGGTCAAGTCATGCGTCCTCTGAAAATTACCCGCCAAACCGTACTTCTTAATACCCGCCCACTTAACCCGAAAGCCAGCGCACCAATGTGTCTGAGGAATCCCAACTCAACTGATGACCGAGGTCAGCCTGCAGGCGCACAGCCCACCACATGGAGTCGCTAGAACACGATGAGTCAAATAAAGCCCCCCCGGCCAAACCCTCCCCTAACCTGGACGACGCTGGGCCAATTGTGCGTCGCCCTATGGGACTCCCGATCATGACCGGTTGTGATACAGCCTGGGCTCGAACCCAGGTCTGTAGTAACACCTCTAGCACTGCGATGAAGTGCCTTAGACCGCTGTGCCACTCGGGATGCTCCAGAAATAACTTTTTAATTCTATGTGCTATGCATTTTGCTAGACTTTTTGCATCACAACACTGAAGTGTAAGGGTCCTCCAATGTTTTTAAATGGACTGGATCTTTATATTTACCACTTGGGTTCTGTTCCAGCCATTGTGAAATCAGACCTTCTTGTTGAGTATCTGATAATCTACCATTTTTATAGGAGTTGATCAAATATGTTAATAACGGACCTCTGAGTACATCAACAAAGGTGTGGTATACCTCCACTGGTATGCCATCCAGCCCTGAAGTTTTCCTGGACTTAAAGGCTTTAATTTCATCAATATGTTCCTCCTCTGTAATTTGGCCTTCACATGAGTCTTTCTGTTCTGTTTCTGCTAACATTATTAATAGAAATAAAAATCTATGCTTTTTGCTTCCGTTTAGAAGAGATGGAGGAGACTAAAATGAAAACATATGCTTAAAGTATTTGACTTGCTCTTCCAAAATAGTGAATCATGGGTGATGCCGTCATTTGTAACAAGTATCAGTAAATTATTTTGGAGAGCATATCTAGGTTGAAAATGTAAAAAAATATTTGGTGTATTTTTTCCAAATATTACATCCAGTTCATTTTATTTGTATAATATATGGGCTTATGTCTGTCTTGAATGGTGTTTCCCAAGGCTGTTGTGCCTCGTCTCTTACAAAAGCTTTCCAGAACATGCAAGCTGCTGTTTATACTGGTTAACATACCTTGTGTCAATTGAAGCTTGTCCTCAATACTGAGAAAATTAAGCTAATGGTGTTTTCTAATGCAAGAAATAGACCTCTGAACCTTTCACCTATTACTACCTGTCAGGGCAAGGAGATTGAGGTTGTAACCTCATGTAAATATCTTGGAATTTTAATTGATGACGGCCTCTCTTTTAAATTGCATATTCAACAATTTACAAAAAAACTTAAGCTGAAATTGGGATTTTATTTTAGGAATAGGCCTGTTTTTCTTTTGAAGCCAGAAGGAGGCTAGTACAGCTACATTTATGCCTTTACTAGACTATGGGGATATTTTATATATGAATGCTTCCACTCAGTGTTTGAGATCAATTGACACTCTTTACCATGGCACTTTGAGATTATTTTAAACTGCAAAATACCTTACGCACCACTGCACTTTGTATCCCAGGGTTGGCTGGCCTTCTCTAGTCACTCGTAGGCTCAGTCACTGGTATACTTTTATTTACAAAGCCATTTTGGGTTTACTACCTTTTTATTTGTGCATTTTTATTGTTCAGAAATGTTTTGGGTACTCTCTTCGTTCGCTGGACTTTATTCAACTAACTGTTCCAAATGTCCGAACTGAATTTGGTAAAAGGGCTTTTATGTACTCTGCGCCATCGTCTTGGAACACCTTACAAAATACTTTTAAACTGGAAGAACTTGTCCCGATTGGTGTTTTTAAAACACTGATGAAGGATTTTGAGGCTGATTCCCTGATCTGTCAATGTTTTTAATTAGCTGTTTTATACTCTTGTGAATTCAATGGTTTTTACTAGATTACTTGTAGTTTTTCATGTTGTCTGTCTGTCATTTTTTTGTAATGACTTGGTGCTGCCTATCTTGGCCAGGGCGCTCTTGAAAAAGAGATGTTAATCTCAATGAGCCCTTCCTGGTTAATTAAAGGTTAAATAAATAAAACATATTACACTTGATCTTTCTTGAATATGTTCCTCCAGTTCTTTTTGTTTTTGCTCCTACATATGAGTATATAATTGCATGGCCTCTAAAGGCACACTTAAAAGTGTTCCATACAATAACGAGATCTGCTGTATATGTTATGTCGGTTGTTTTTTGAAAAATTGTCTAGAATATGTGTGGTTAAAAATAAGCTGTCATCCCATAGGCTTTGAAAAAATTTCAAATATCCTCGCCCACGTAGAAATTCTGTAAGAGTAATGTATATGTAAATTATTTGATAGTCCAAACGCATTCTGTCCCCTATCAACACTTTTTAAACTTTTGGTGCCAGCGGGAATGACATAAGAACTTTAGTCAAGATGACTAGCTTGATTGAAACTCTGCCATGTATATCTCACTAGGTCAGGATATTTAAGCCTCCATATATCCACTAGTTCCAATATATTCATGATACTCGGGATAGTTTGTAGTGTGATTTCCTTTACGGTCCATTGAGGTGTTTAAAACCATATTATAATATCCCATCAAAATAATACATTCTTGCATTGCTACAGGCTACATTATTATAGATATTTCAAAGAAGCGTGGATCATCATTATTTGTCATCGTCGACTTCATGAGAAAATCTGTTTATGGTCCAATAACACATTTAAAAGAATCCATCTGCCTTGTGGATCTGTTTGGACAATTTGCAAATTCGGATCAGAATTATTCATTAATATCATCACTCCTTTTGAGTGTCTTTGCCCATGGGAGAAGTATATTTCATCCCCCCCTCCAGTCCCTTTTCCACACTTCATCTAAAATTGTTGAATGACTTTCCTGTAAATAATAGATATTATATTCTTTTTGTAATGAGTGCGTGCTGGTGGCAGGGAAGTCAGGCGCAGGAGAGTGAACTTGTTATAAACGGAGCAGTTGAATAAATGCTAAAAAAAACTCAGAAAACCAATATATACAAAAATAATATAAAAGGGTACAAAACCCGTCGCACACCAGAACATGACTTGCACAAAACATACAACAATCACCGACAAAGACATGAGGGGAAACAGAGGGTTAAATACACAACATGTAATTGATGGGATTGAAACCAGGTGTGATGGAAGACAAGACAAAACCAATGGAAAATGAAAAATGTTATTTCTCTCAAATTTTGGAACAATGACACAATGTCTCAAGTTTTGAGGGAGCTTGCTATATGCATGCTGACTGCAGAAATGTCCACCGTAGCTGTTGCAAGACAACTCAATGTTCATTTCTCTACCATAAGCTGCCTCCAATGTCATTTTTGAGAATTTGGCAGTACGTCCAACCAGCCTCACAACCGCAGACCAAGTGTAACCACGCCAGCCCAGAACCTCCACATCTGGCATCTTCACCTGTGGAGGGGGAGTGGGGGAGATGCTGGGGAGAACTTCTGTCTTTAATAAAGCTCTTTATTGGGAAACAATCATTGTGATTGGCTGGGCCAAGTTATGTGAAATCCATAGATTAGGCCCTAATGAATGCATTTAAATTGACAGATTTCCTTATACAGTGCCTTGCGAAAGTATTCGGCCCCCTTGAACTTTGCGACCTTTTGCCACATTTCAGGCTTAAAACATAAAGATGTAAAACTGTATTTTTTTGTGAAGAATCAACAACAAGTGGGACACAATCATGAAGTGGAACGACATTTATTGGATATTTCAAACTTTTTTAACAAATCAAAAACTGAAAAATTGGGCGTGCAAAATTATTCAGCCCCCTTAAGTTAATACTTTGTAGCGCCACCTTTTGCTGCGATTACAGCTGTAAGTCGCTTGGGGTATGTCTCTATCAGTTTTGCACATCGAGAGACTGACATTTTTTCCCATTCCTCCTTGCAAAACTGCTCGAGCTCAGTGAGGTTGGATGGAGAGCATTTGTGAACAGCAGTTTTCAGTTCTTTCCACAGATTCTCGATTGGATTCAGGTCTGGACTTTGACTTGGCCATTCTAACACCTGGATATGTTTATTTTTGAACCATTCCATTGTAGATTTGGCTCTATGTTTTGGATCATTGTCTTGTTGGAAGACAAATCTCCGTCCCAGTCTCAGGTTTTTTGCAGACTCCAACAGGTTTTCTTCCAGAATGGTCCTGTATTTGGCTCCATCCATCTTCCCATCAATTTTAACCATCTTCCCTGTCCCTGCTGAAGAAAAGCAGGCCCAAACCATGATGCTGCCACCACCATGTTTGACAGTGGGGATTGTGTGTTCAGGGTGATGAGCTGTGTTGCTTTTACGCCAAACATAACGTTTTGCATTGTTGCCAAAAAGTTCAATTTTGGTTTCATCTGACCAGAGCACCTTCTTCCACATGTTTGGTGTGTCTCCCAGGTGGCTTGTGGCAAACTTTAAATGACACTTTTTATGGATATCTTTAAGAAATGGCTTTCTTCTTGCCACTCTTCCATAAAGGCCAGATTTGTGCAATATACGACTGATTGTTGTCCTATGGACAGAGTCTCCCACCTCAGCTGTAGATTTCTGCAGTTCATCCAGAGTGATCATGGGCCTCTTGGCTGCATCTCTGATCAGTCTTCTCCTTGTATGAGCTGAAAGTTTAGAGGGACGGCCAGGTCTTGGTAGATTTGCAGTGGTCTGATACTCCTTCCATTTCAATATTATCACTTGCAGTGCTCCTTGGGATGTTTAAAGCTTGGGAAATCTTTTTGTATCCAAATCCGGCTTTAAACTTCTTCACAACAGTATCTCGGACCTGCCTGGTGTGTTCCTTGTTCTTCATGATGCTCTCTGCGCTTTTAACAGACCTCTGAGACTATCACAGTGCAGGTGCATTTATACGGAGACTTGATTACACACAGGTGGATTGTATTTATCATCATTAGTCATTTAGGTCAACATTGGATCATTCAGAGATCCTCACTGAACTTCTGGAGAGAGTTTGCTGCACTGAAAGTAATTGGGCTGAATAATTTTGCACGCCCAATTTTTCAGTTTTTGATTTGTTAAAAAAGTTTGAAATATCCAATAAATGTCGTTCCACTTCATGATTGTGTCCCACTTGTTGTTGATTCTTCACAAAAAAATACAGTTTTATATCTTTATGTTTGAAGCCTGAAATGTGGCAAAAGGTCGCAAAGTTCAAGGGGGGCGAATACTTTCGCAAGGCACTGTAGGAACTGTAACTCAGTAAAATCTTTTTAAATTGTTGCAGGTTGCGTTTCTATTTTTGTTCAGCATAATTGTTTGTTGTCACTCATTAAGCCTACTAAGTATTTCATATTTTTTGTGGTCCACTTAAAGGATTGCTGTAGATAGTCAGTTATTCTTTTTATATTTCCTATTGCCATTTATTTCTTTTTTTCACATAAATTCACATAAATATTCTGAAATTTCAGACTATTCTGAAATTATTTTTAACAGGGGGGGCATTGAGTTTTCAACATTGGTCAGGTATATCAGCAGATCATCTGCAAATAAGTTTAGTTTATTTACATTTTTAACCAATACTGATACCTGTATGTTTGGGGGGTTCTGATTCTAAATTCTGGTGTGATTTTGAGACTTGATTTTTGCTTTCACGCGTCACATCTTCTCAAAAGGTAAATGGTGAATAGTGAATTCAAACATGAGTAACTAAAACACATTACGTTCAATGTTTTCTCCAAATATCTGCAGCAGTAAAATCACCAGCCACACACGTGTGCAAACATCACTAATTTGAGAGTAACTGAGAGTTAAATAAACCCCAGATTTGTTCCAGTTTGACGGACACACCACATCATCACTCTTTAGTATTTTTGTTCTGACACCTCATTCCTTTTCCCACCAAGATATAAGTGATAATTTAATGATTGACACCTTTCCACCGTGCTCGTAGTTACGTAGCTCTGTTGCTGTCTGAACATGTGTCACAGCTGTGGAATTTTCAATTCCAAGATATATCCCCTGACAAGAGATAGCCACACTGTCTGTTGGAAATGCTGCTCTACTGTAGGGTGCAATAGACTGGCGCTCGCTTTTTGTCGGAAGGAATTGATCACAGGCAACAGCAGATGTGATGTGTGATTCATTCTTAAGGTAGTACCATGTACCATATGCACCCAGTTAAAACCTCTTTGGGCTGCAATCCCGTTAACGGGATGATATGACAACAGCCAGTGAAAGTGCAGGGCGCAAAATTCAAAACAACAGAAATCTCCAAATTAAAATTCCTTAAACATATATGTATCTTGTACCGTTTTGTTATTCCCACCACAGTGTCCGATTTCAAATAGGATTTACGGCGAAAGCACCACAAACGATTATGTTAGGTCACCACCAAGCCACAGAAAAACACAGCCATTTTCCCACAAAAAGCACAAATAGAGATAAAATGAATCACTAACGTTTGATGATCTTCATCAGATGACACTCATAGGACTTCATGTTACACAATAAATGTATGTTTTGTTTGATAAAATTCATATTTATATCAAAAAATCTGATTTTACATTGGCGCGTTACATTCACTAGTTCCAAAAACACCCAGTGATTTTGCATAATCACATCGATTCAACAGAAATACTCATCATAAATGTAGATGGTAATACAAGTTATACACATGGAATTATAGATATACCTGTCCTTAATGCAACCGCTGTGTCAGATTTCAAAAAAACTTTACGGAAAAAGCAAACCATGCAATAATCTGAGACGGCGCTCAGAACAATCAAGTCAAAATAGCCGCCATGTTGTAGTCAACATAAACCATAAATTACATGCTAAATATTCCCTTACCTTTGATGATCTTCATCAGAATGCACTCCAAGGAATCCCAGGTCCACAATAAATGCTTGATTTGTTCGATAATGTCTGTTATTTATGTCCAATTAGCTACTTTTGTTAGCGCGTTTGGTATACATATCCAAACGTTCGTTCTGGTCAGCGTTACGTCGGACAAAAACATCAAAAAGTTATATTACAGGTCAAAGAAACATTTCAAACTAAGTACAGAATCAATCATCAGGATGTTTTTAACATTAATCCTCAATAAAGTTCCAACCGGAGTATTCCTTTGTGTCTTCAGGAGACATGGAATGCAGATCTCTATCATGTGCAAAGCGCATGACCAGAAAATGGCTGACTGCTAGACACCTGATTCATTCTGCTGTCATTCAGTCCCACAACACAGTAGAAGCCTCATTCAAATGTCTATAGACGGATGACATCTAGTGGAAGCCCTAGGAAGTGCAACATTAATATCTCAAGGGGATTTCAATGGGAACTGTGTTGAGTACATACCAGCCTCCTATTTTGATTTATCCTCAGGTTTTTGCCTGCCATATGAGTTCTGTTATACTCACAGACATCCTTCAAACAGTTTTAGAAACTTCAGAAAACACTCTGAAGTTTCTAATACTAATAATAATGTTAGCAACTGAGAGGAGCAGGCCGTTTATTTTGGGCACCTTATTCATCCAAGCCAATTCATCCAATAAAAAATAAAAAATAAAAAATAAAAATAAAAAAAATACTAAAAACCCTTTAAGAAGTTTTAAAGATATTTTTTTTTAAATAAAACCTTAAGTCTCTTTTGTCATGACGTGGGCCTCTTTGGGTATAGCGAGTGGCTTCTCCCTCCAACACCCAGGTTCTGTTATCTCAGGTCATAAATTCCTGAAGGAGACTCTCCTCCTGGCCATGCAGCAAGAGACACATAGAGAGAACAAAGGAACTTCTTCTACATCACAGGACTTGAGAACTGAACAATATCCATGTTTTGGAGAATGTGTAAATGGTGGAGAAGCCAGCTACTACCTGGTCCATTTTGTTTCATGTTTGTGACCTCATGAAAGACAATACAGCCAAATTACCATAACTCCGTTTATACAGGAGCCGCTGTTATGAGGTTTGCATCTAATTATTGTATAAAATGAATGAGTAAAGATGAAACTATTTGTGAAATTATGTAATGTGATTTTAAACTGTTAATGTGAGAGAATTGTATTTCCTTTCAAGTTTAACTAAGTCACTGGCATAATCTGGCTCATGGGACAGCCCTTTTCTACTGTTAGGAATAAAAAACCCACCTGAAAAAATCCTCTTGAGAGGATACCTCGATCACCGAGGGGGCGAAGGTTGAGTAGAGACCACAAAAACCTCAGTATAAGCTAAGGTTGTAATGGTTGTTGAATTCCTAATCATACCACGTGGAGCATTGGCTACACGGGTGGAAATGGTTCAACACTGAGACTATCGATCCCAGCAGAATAAGAGCAAATCTTCAATACTATTTACTAGTCTGCAGCTAGAAATTGTGTGGACCAGACATGCGAAGACCGACAACCGCCGAAACATCTACTCTACAAGAACATTTCTGAATGGTACTCTGAAGTATCCATTCTAACCACGAAAGACTCCAGGGAAGCAGAGAGACGCTTGGATGAACTTTCCAACAGAAAGACGGACGATTCCAACAGAGATCACGACGGCACACTGAGCGTAAATATAAATATATATTGATTGGAATTATTACCCAATGAGTGAGCATTCATGTGCAAAGGATTAGCATTTCAATTAATATAGTTAACAACTGTAGTTACTCATGTTTGTCTTTCTCTCCCTTCTCAGTCCACACCCACTTCCCTTTGTCCGCTAAGCTGTCATAACGGCTTAGTCCACTAGGGAACCTCCCCTATCATTTAGTTGTAACCATATCTACTGTTTGTTTATACATTTCTGTGATGATTTATTTAGTTGGTAAATAAATTATTAAGACAATTGATGATGTATGAATGATTCATAGTAAAGGCTGGGTTCGTGCAGATAACAAACAATTTACTACGTTTGGAATGAGACTAACGTGAGGTAACGAATAATTCATTAATTAGAAGACTAATTGATCAGATATTAAAATATCTGAAGAGTTACATTAGGAAAAGTATAACTTTGTAATCTGAAGATTTTCCTTGGTGCCCCGACTTCCTAGTTTAATAACGCACTAACAATTACAGAGAATTGATTTGATAAAATAACAGTCCTCATTTTAATGATGCCAAAGGCACAATACTTTTCATCAATGACCTAGTGAGATGATCAGTTGAAAGATATTCAGAAGATCACGTTTTGGGGGGATTTTCCACAACAACAAAAAAAAACATTTTATGTATAACTTTGTATATTATGGATAGACCATCTCAGCATCTTGTAAAAACACCATAAAGCAACTGAAAAGCAATTTATTTAGCCTTCAGATTTCAATGCCAAAGACTTATGTGTGTACATGGTATCCATGAAATCCCTTGCGACAATCAAGACAGTTATGTGAGCTTGGAAGGGGGGGCCTCATCGCTGTCATAGCGCAGGTGTTTAGGGTATACCAGTCAAGCCAAAAACAACCGCTCCCTGGTGACTTCTCATCTGCCACTTAGTAGTCAAAGGATTCATGATTTGTTAGACGTCCACTAGACTGGCTAGTCTGACGCATCTGGTAACAGGTTGTAATCCTGATTTTTTTTTATCTATCTCAGGTTTTTGTACCTGAGAGATAATGAACAACAGAAAATCAAGGTTGTTGGTTTGTTCAGAAATAATTAGATATTCTTTAATGTTGTAAATGGACTTGCTAGCTTTAATAGATTTTTTAAAAACAATGTTGCCGGGCCAGTGCAAGTGGATTGTAACTGAAGGACATTGCTCTGTCTTGACATGGCCTTCTTGAGAGAACCTCAAAAGTAAAAATAAAATAAATAAAAAAGACGTTTACTGCTCTCTATCGCTGCATGATCTCAGGCCCTGTTCAATCCATATCAGGCAAGTATCTGAACAGTCTTTCTGTAGACCTACATTGCATTCAGCTATATACACTAAAAGGTAAACGACATTGGATTTCTTTGTCTTTAAACTGGCAAGGCCACAAAAGCAAATGAAATGTTATTGAAGTGGAAACAGATAGTCCTTCATTAATCTTGGTCTTGTCCGCTTTAATCTCTGCAAACATAAAACTCCTTAGACAAAACAGCAGAAAATGTGCTATTGATTTTTCTCTTTCTCCATTCCCTCTCAGTATTGTCATTCTATAGACTAATTGAAAATCCATGTTGGTTTCCCTTCCTTCTCAGGATTGTCATTCTATAGACTAATTGAAAATCCGTGTTGGTTTCCCTTCCTTCACAGGATTGTCATTCTGTAGACTAATTGAAGATCAGTGTTGGTTTCCCTTCCTTCTCAGTATTGTTATTCTATAGACTAATTGAAAATCCGTGTTGGTTTCCCTTCCTTCACAGGATTGTCATTCTATAGACTAATTGAAGATCCGTGTTGGTTTCCCTTCCTTCTCAGTATTGTTATTCTATAGACTAATTGAAGATCAGTGTTGGTTTCCCTTCCTTCTCAGTATTGTTATTCTATAGACTAATTGAAGATCAGTGTTGGTTTCCCTTCCTTCTCAGTATTGTTATTCTATAGACTAATTGAAGATCAGTGTTGGTTTCCCTTCCTTCTCAGTATTGTTATTCTATAGACTAATTGAAGATCAGTGTTGGTTTGGAGGTCCCGTTCATCTATAGTTTTATTATTGGAGGCTTAAACACACAGACACACATACAAATCAAGTTTGGGGTCAACTCTGAACTGAGTTGTGAATTGCTCTTTAATTCCAATTCATTGGACACACCCCACAAGAAGCACTGTCTGAATTTATTAAGGAGGTATAATTGTATTCAAAGAAATTCAATTAAATTCAAATGGCATATTTATTCTGCACATCACCATAGACATATTTATCTTAACATCATTTAAAGTTACTAGTATCATGTAATTGTCACGACCTCCTCCGAAGTCGGTCCCTCTTCTAGTTCGGGTGGCGTTCGGCGGTCGACGTCACCGGCCTTCTAGCCATCGCCGATCCACTTTTCAATTTCCACTTGTTTTGTCTTTGTTTTACACACCTGGTTTCAATTCCCCAATTACATGTTCATTATTTAACCCTCTGTTTTCTGGTTTTTGTGTGTGTTTGATTTGTGTACTTCAGTCCTTTTGTGTGGGCTTGGTATTACTTCATGTATTTGGTCATTTTGAGTAAAGTTACTTTATTACTCATGCTGTCCTGCGCTACTCCTCTGCACCAGCTACACCCAGACCGTTTACAGTAATATAGGGTTGAAAAATGTATCCTAAAACTATTTTAAATAATTACAGTTTCAAGATATTTTAAGATCATGTTGCGGGTTATCTATAATAACTCATAATACCCTATCTGAAATAATTCATTTCTCAGAATGCATTAGAGCAAACACTGCAGTATGGAAGGGAACAATCTAAGATGTCATGACATAAAAATATTGTTTGACATCTTTAATTTCTAATCAAAGTAATATTGAAATGGTATGTGTATTAGTTGCATGAATAAGTAGCATATCCTTTTGATAAAATATTTATCAAATGAATGAGACTTTCATGTTTCACATCTCAGTTAAATTGATTTAAATTCCATTATTGTAAGGGTCCTGTGTGTAGCTGGTGTAGAGAGTCAGGCGCAGGACAGCAGATATGAGTAGTCAACGTACTTTTACGCAAAATTATAAATGTACAAAGTTAATATCACGAGCACACAAAATGACGGACCGAAAATGCAAGTAACAATCACTCACAAACACAACATGGGGAACAGAGGGTTCAATAATAATCAGGTAATTGGTTGAGTGAAGCCAGGTGTGATAAGACAAAGACAAAACAAATGGAAAATGAAAAGTGGACCGGCGATGGCTAGAAAGCCGGTGACGTCGACCGCCGAACGTCGCCCGAACAAGGAGAGGGACCGACTTCGGCGGAAGTCATGACAATTATACTTCCTTCAATTCAAATTCTGATTCCTGTGGGTTGTGGCCAATTCAAATCCAATTAAAATTCATTGTTTTGAATTTAATTAAACTCAGAAATTCCAAATTGATCCCCAACCCTGATACAAATGCACACCGCATAGGCATTGTGCTCACACACACATATACCACATCTGTGTGATCAATATGATAGGTGTAGACATGGTAGCAGTGATGCCAATTTAGCAATTTTGTTGCTAGATTTAGGAACTTTTCAGACTACCCTGGCAACGTTTTTTTCAAACAGCACCTAGCAACAAATTTACTTACTTTTTTTTTTAATGGAAATTTTAGCACACTCAGTCACATCACACGTGCCTGGCTTCAAAAGTGCATTTTGAGTTACGTCAGTTGCAGGCGCTCAGCTCATACACAGGCAGCAGCAGGCGCTCAGCTCGTATACAGGCAGCAGCAGGCGCTCAGCTCGTACACAGGCAGTAGCAGGCGCTCAGCTCGTGCACAGGCAGCAGCAGGCGCTCAGCTCGTACACAGGCAGGAGCAGGTGCTCAGCTCGTGCACAGGCAGCAGCAGGTGCTCAGCTCGTGCACAGGCAGCAGCAGGTGCTCAGCTCGTATACAGGCAGCAGCAGGTGCTCAGCTCGTTCCCAGGCAGCAGCAGGCGCTCAGCTCGTTCCCAGGCAGCAGCAGACGCTCAGCTCGTGCCCAGGCAGCAGCAGACGCTCAGCTCATACACAGGCAGCAGCAGGCCAGAGGCAATTTCAGTAAATTGCAAATCATTGTTGGCTGACTGCATCAGCAGTTAGTCACAAATGTTTGATCTTGAACAGAACTTACCACATCAATCAACATGTCTCAATCCAAAGTGTACAGCCAGAAGAACAGAAACGAGTGGGAGTCTGTACCTGAACAAATGTCAAATCATATTTTTTGCCGAGATGGCCAGTCAATGTGAGTAACGTTATTCTGTATTCTACGTAATGACGCAGTTTTACGTTATTACGCAATGACATCACAACGTCATTTAGCAACTTTAAACAACAAATCAACATGCTTCTAGTAACTTACCCTGAAAATTAGTTGGCAACACTGCATGGTAGTACTCTCTGGTCTTACCTGTTCGGTGCACAAAATAGTTAATTGACGATAACACCATATTCATGCAGTGTCTTTTGACAATGCATTCTGTCCAAACACACTGAATAGTGAATAATGTTGTTGTTTATTTAGTCCTTGAATTGTTTCCTTCCAATCTGTTACCACCTATATATTACTATCTGTTAAAACCTTTATGTTCTGTTACCACCTATCTGTTCTGTTACCACCTATCTGTCCTGTTACCACCTATATGTTCTGTTACCACCTATCTGTTCTGTTACCACCTATATGTTCTGTTCCCACCTATCTGTTCTGTTACCACCTATATGTTCTGTTACCACCTATATGTTCTGTTACCACCTATATGTTCTGTTACCACCTATATGTTCTGTTACCACCTATCTGTTCTGTTGCCACCTATATGTTCTGTTACCACCTATCTGTTCTGTTACCACCTATCTGTTCTGTTACCACCTATATGTTCTGTTACCACCTATATGTTCTGTTACCACCTATATGTTCTGTTACCACCTATATGTTCTGTTCCCTCCTATTTGCTACCGGTGTCGCATGAATTCTTTCATATCAGTTTTAAAATATGTTCACTGATCAATGGAGATCAAAGGAAACATGAAGTAAACAGTGACATGACAGTGTTGGCTGTGGAGGGAGTGTTGCCTCTCATCTCCATGCATCACCCTCCAGGGCAAAGGAGCCGCTATACCTCCAAGCACTACTACTCTTCTTAGAGATTACCCTTCTGCATATTATCCAACATTTATTTATGGTTTAGTGAGCAGGTCACTCCCCCTGCTTGCTGTAACAGCTGCTGAAATGCTGACCCCCCCCCCCACCTCTCTAAACCGACTTCTGAAGACTATGCATGTGTCTCAAATTGGACCCTATTCCCTATTTAGTGCACTACATTTTAAGCAGGGCCCATAGGGAATGCCATAAGCATATGGTCAAAAGTAGTGCACTTAATAGGGAATAGGATTCCATTTGTGACACACCATCACTGGTAGTGCTTGCTGTCAGTTTCCCCCTTTCCTTATGAGTCTTGGCGATGACCTCCGGTTCTGCCTCTGCCGGGGGTCACATGAATAATTTACTCTTTGAATTTAGCCCGGCTCTGACATTTAGATGTTTGATGCTCAAGGGCTTCCTCTTTTAACAGTGTAGAGAATGTTATTTTCCTCACTGCATCATCTGATAAAGTCAAAAGTGCAGGCGATGTCGTTGATATTTAAACCCCCTTCTTTTACAGTGATCTGATATCCCATCATGCTCCATAGATATTTAAATCCTATGCGTTTGTTCATTGTAACTGATACCAAGCAATGATAAACATGGACAAATTGTAGTGAAACATTATGATTATACTGTATGATCTTATTCCAGTAGAATACAGTTTTATTAAACAAAACTATTATGAATCATATTTATCGCTAAACTAATTTGCAGTTGAACTATTCATGTAAAACGGCAACTAAAGCAATTACTTTTAATTCAAAGAGTTTCTTTGTAATTGTATTTTTATTAGAAGGTTTATTGGTTTATACAGAACCAAATTATTATTTATCAAAATCATGTTAAATGATGTACAGTATATAACTGACTTTGAATGTGTGTAATTGTTCAGCTCCACTTCTCATGCATTGCTAACACCTGATTCCTAAAGTTAAATCCTCTCTTATAATACACAGTGAATAGTATGTTATCTACCAGCGTGCCAGCCTTAACTCGAGTCCCACAATCAGGCCGACGTGATTTAGGGCTTCTAACCACTAGCAGAGATGAAAAGCAAATAAGGGCTGGAGTCAATCCGTATCGCAGAATATCTGCTTTCGAATTTAAAGGTAATTTCCGATTGAGCCGACATACTGCAGTGTTTACCGAGAGTTCAGACTCCGCGACCGCAGGAACAATGCCTTTAATTGTCAAACTTGCTATGAATTTAATTTAATTAATTGAATAATTTTTAATGCATTTTCAGCTCATACGGTTTGAACCCTAATTTAATAATGGAGTCGTTCAATATCTTCGACCCATCTGACAACGTTAATATGAGCCAGTTCCTTCTCACCATCATCCCTTCCATTCCTTTCAGTTGTTGAGTCCAACCTCAATCGTCTCCACAACCTCCTTCAACATTACTTTTCCTTTAAAATACTTGTTTTAACTTCCTCATGTTTTTGCATCTGATCAGACTTTTTTGGGGGGTCTTTTTTTCAAGGACAGTTGAAGTCTTCCTGCTGCCAAGAACTGTCAGAGATTTTCGCATTGCGGTGTTAAAAGGTGAGAGGACACCAATTAGAATGCCATCCCCGGCCAGGAGGAGCCAGTGGCACAGCTTGCTACAGGAAGTGGGATAGCTGACTTCCTGCGAGGGGTCACAGCTGTTGGTGGAGAGGCTGAGAGGCTGCCACTGCCAACCAATACGTGAACCGTTTAGTGTTAAGCAGGGTGAGGAAGCAGGGTGACACTCATTTGAATCGCAAAGAAGGAAGGAAAAAGTGTCTCAATGTCACCAATAAATTTACATGATTTCATAACATCTGCCACAGGACATAGGTGGAATTAGAGGAGCACGTAGATGTCAAAAGCACTCAGGGAGAGGAACAACTGGAAGTGTTGAGCACTTGGCAGCAAAAGTTTCTATTGACTCTAGCTCAGAGTCAATCAAATCAAATCAAATCAAATGTATTTATATAGCCCTTCGTACATCAGCTGATATCTCAAAGTGCTGTGCAGAAACCCAGCCTAAAACCCCAAACAGCAAGCAATACAGGTGTAGAAGCACGGTGGCTAGGAAAAACTCCCTAGAAAGGCCAAAACCTAGGAAGAAACCTAGAGAGGAACCAGGCTATGTGGGGTGGCCAGTCCTCTTCTGGCTGTGCCGGGTGGAGATTATAACAGAACATGGCCAAGATGTTCAAATGTTCATAAATGACCAGCATGGTCGTATAATAATAAGACAGAACAGTTGAAACTGGAGCAGCAGCATGGCCAGGTGGACTGGGGACAGCAAGGAGTCATCATGTCAGGTAGTCCTGGGGCATGGTCCTAGGGCTCAGGTCCTCCGAGAGAGAGAGAGAGAAAGAGAGAATTAGAGAACGCACATTTAGATTCACACAGGACACCGAATAGGACAGGAGAGGTACTCCAGATATAACAAACTGACCCTAGCCCCCCGACACATAAACTACTGCAGCATAAATACTGGAGGCTGAGACAGGAGGGGTCAGGAGACACTGTGGCCCCATCCGAGGACACCCCCGGACAGGGCCAAACAGGAAGGATATCAATCAATGTATCTTTAGATTTCTAATTTAAAAAAATATATATATATCACGGTTTTTCGATTTTGGTTTCGATTATTATAATTTTTTTATTTTATTAAATACACATGCATTACGTGGCTTGAATTCTGTTACAACACAGAATAAAACAATGAATACAAGTCCCATAATGGTAGAGATCATTACTCCTCATTAACCATCATTTATTCACATTATGTCACTTTAATACATTTCCGATGTCTTTGTTTATATTACATTTGTATTATTTCATTCTATGTCATCGTCTCATCTCGTTAGAGCTGCTGACTACGCTGTCTGACAAAATCATTATTTTGTAGTTCTTCAAAGAAAATAAGACACACTTTTATGACTGCTGAATACCAACTATCAATCGCTTAGATCTTGGTAGAGATACGTTCCCAAAGCAACAGCTGATCTCTATATCCCCTCTTGATCGCACATTCTTTATGTCTCTTCTGTAGCAGGTGTAAAATAAACAAACAGACCGGAAATGTAGGTGCACAAAAAACGATTATGGTCATTGGAGTTAATTACCACATTTTCTGTGCTAAACTACGTAGAGCTCACATATTTATTTTTTGGAATAATAAATGTAATTCAAATAATTGAACCAGCATCTGTCAATTAGTTCTTAAAAATAATAAAAAATAATGGAATGTTGGATAGTCGCTCAGCACTAACAACAAGTTCTCGTTCGAAATGTAGCTGAATGTAACCTTATTCTTCAAGATTGTGAGAAAATAACTAAGGCATCTGGACATGATAATCTTTACCTGAGGTGAGCCACTGGAAGCGTGGCAGGGATGGAGGCGTGTGGGATTGATTGGCTCTTGCTATGAGCAGCTGTCTGACTATGCCCTTATATGGCTCAACCAAATTACGTTTTACTGATCCCCAGTCACTCTGATGCCACACAGTCAAAACCATTAATCTCATTGGCTGAGTGCTTGGCCATGTGTTAACAGCCTGGTCCCAACTCACTGTTCACCTGTCTGACCATCTCACACACAACCATGCCAATCATCTTCACTTAGTAGGTCCCCTCGGGCCTATTATGATTATAGTTGCACGTCCGTCCCCGGTCCGTACATTACGACCACCTTACCCCCCCGTAACCATCCCATCTTCCTGAATCAGCGGTAACCTGCCCATCTTCATGAACCAGCATAACCCACCCATAACCTGCCCATCTTCATGAACCAGCATAACCCACCCATAACCTGCCCATCTTCCTGAACCAGCGGTAACCTGCCCATCTTACTGAATCAGCGGTAACCTGCCCATCTTCCTGAATCAGCGTTAACCTGCCCATCTTCATGAACCAGCATAACCCACCCATAACCTGCCCATCTTCATGAACCAGCATAACCCACCCATAACCTGCCCATCTTCCTGAACCAGCGGTAACCTGCCCATCTTCCTGAATCAGCGTTAACCTGCCCATCTTCATGAACCAGCATAACCCACCCATAACCTGCCCATCTTCATGAACCAGCATAACCCACCCATAACCTGCCCATCTTCCTGAACCAGTGGTAACCTGCCCATCTTACTGAATCAGCGGTAACCTGCCCATCTTCCTGAACCAGCATAACCCACCCATAACCTGCCCATCTTCCTGAACCAGCATAACCCACCCATAACCTGCCCATCTTCCTGAACCAGCGGTAACCTGCCCATCTTCCTGAACCAGCATAACCCACCCATAACCTGCCCATCTTCCTGAACCAGCATAACCCACCAATAACCTGCCCATCTTCCTGAACCAGCGGAAACCTGCCCATCTTCCTGAACCAGCGGTAACCTGCCCATCTTCCTGAACCAGCATAACCCACCCATAACCTGCCCATCTTCCTGAACCAGCGGTAACCTGCCCATCTTCCTGAACCAGCGGTAACCTGCCCATCTTCCTGAACCAGCGGTAACCTGCCCATCTTCATGAACCAGCATAACCCACCCGTAACCATTCCATCTTCCTGAATCAGCGTCACCTATCCGTAACCATTCCATCTTCCTGAATCAGCGTCACCTATCCGTAACCTGCCCATGTTCCAGAATCATCGGTTTAACCAGCCGTAACCTGTCCATCATACTGAACCATCGGTTTAACCAGCCGTAACCTGCCCATCTTCCTGATCCAGCAGTTTAACCAGCCGTAACCTGGCCATCTTCCTGATCCAGCGGTTTAACCAGCCGTAACCTGGCCATCTTCCTGATCCAGCAGTTTAACCAGCCGTGGTATACTATGAGCACGTTTCAGGTGAGCTATGAAGCAGAGGGAAGATAAAAATAAAAATAAACATGTTTTCATTCCAAATGGCCCCCTATTTCCTTCATAGTGCACTACCTTTTGACCAGGCCTGAGCAACTATATAGGGAGTAGGGTGCCATTCAGGAAACACACCAGGTGATTCAGTAGCACGTCACTGAAACTAGTAGCCTGGAGCGCCAGGCAGCTAAAAAGACAAGTTCCAACAGATTTATTTCAAACACAGATCGATACCTCCGGAGTTTCCTTTTGGTTTTTTGTCTCTATCGACAGCAACAATGAAACAAAAAGTCATCATTTAGTTATTTACCACCCTGATTGGCTGGCTAGCAGAGTGATTAACAGTGATAACACTGTAGAGTGAATAGAGAACTAGCCCTAGTCTCCATCGCAAATGGACCCTATTCCCTACATAGTGCACTACTTTTGATATGGCTATTGTAAAAAAGTAATGTACTATATCGGGAATAGGGTGCCATTTGGGAGTCAGTTCTAATGTTAATTCAGGAGCAGTGGCTTAATCAGGGTCTGAATAAAAAGGTCCCACAGTTCCAGTTTAGCAAAGCCTTTTCGGTCTCTAAGATGAAGGGAGGGTCAGACAGTGCTCCATTGTTCTTCAAGGGAACAGAAACTAATTTGTTCAAATAAAGAATGTCTTGCAAGTATAAATCATGTTTGCTAATTCCTTTACTAATGCCACGTAATGCAAATGGTTTCCTGTTTAAGAATTACACCATGGAGACAATGAGAGAAGTTCACCGTGCTGATCACACACTAGAGTCTTGTTCCTTACGCTACCATAATCTGAGGTACAGTCATTTTAACTTTAAGTTAATATCATTTAAATGGTTTATCTACGAATTAATTATGTAAAGTCGTTATCTGTTATATATCATAATGTCAAATCAAATGTGATATATGCCATGTTATATCACTACTAAGTCACAGTACCAATTATACCACTAATAAGTCACAGTACCATGTTATATCACTACTAAGTCACAGTACCAATTATACCACTGTTAAGTCACAGTAACATGTTATACCACTATTAAGTCACAGTAACATGTTATATCACTACTAAGTCACAGTAACATGTTATATCACTACTAAGTCACAGTACCAATTATACAACTATTAAGTCACAGTACCATGTTATACCACTACTAAGTCACAGTAACATGTTATATCACTACTAAGTCACAGTACCAATTATACCACTATTAAGTCACAGTAACATGTTATATCACTACTAAGTCACAGTACCAATTATATCACTGTTAAGTCACAGTATCTACTCCTGTTATGTCACTGTAAACATAGAGCTGTGTGTCTGAGGGTTCTGGTGTGTCTGAGAGCAGCAGCAGTACAGAACCATCCAGCACAATAGATGGAACACTAGATGCGCAATTAAAGAGGGATTAAACTCAAAAAAATCTAAATATGTTTGTTTTCATCAAGTGATTTCAGCATTGACATCGGTTCAAAACAGCACATTTCATTGTTTCTCTTTGAACAATTGTAATTTTCAGAGTGAAACATTTAAAAAAAAATAAAAAAAAACAGGAGAGAAAAAGAATCTGAGATAACAATATTTTGGAAAATATAAAATCATTAGGTGGGGGAAATCACAGATTTTACAGGCCTCCCTTAGAATTCTTTATGAACCATTACTTTACCAGGCATATTGGCAGAAAACATAGTGCAAGACATTCTCTGGTACACGAAAGACCCAGGGATGAGCAGCAGGGAGACGAGAGGAGAAGAAGAACGGGCCTTTGTCAAAGTTAGAATAAAAATGAGTAGCAACAGACATGTTAAATATTAAAAAGTATCTCATACTAGAGAAGGTTGGAGAACCCTGCTGTAGATCAGCGGGACATTTCCAAGGCATCACTCTTCAATTTAGTTGTGTGTTGAATAATTACTGTAATTGGACTTTTTAAGTGTTTGCATGCGTCTCTATGTGTGTGTGCAGGTCTGCCTGCCTGCCTGCCTGCCTGCCTGCCTGTCTGTCTGTCTGTCTGTCTGTCTGTCTGTCTGTCTGTCTGTCTGTCTGTCTGTCTGTCTGTCTGTCTGTCTGTCTGTCTGTCTGTCTGTCTGTCTGTCTGCCTGTCTGTCTGTCTGTCTGTCTGTCTGTCTGCCTGCCTGTCTGTCTGTCTGTCTGCCGGCCTGCCTGCCTGCCTGTCTGTCTGTCTGTCTGCCGGCCTGCCTGCCTGCCTGTCTGTCTGTCTGTCTGTCTGTCTGTCTGTCTGTCTGTCTGTCTGTCTGTCTGTCTGTCTGTCTGTCTGTCTGTCTGTCTGCCTGTCTGTCTGTCTGTCTGTCTGTCTGTCTGTCTGTCTGTCTGTCTGCCTGCCTGCCTGCCTGCCTGCCTGCCTGCCTGCCTGTCTGTCTGTCTGCCTGTCTGCCTGTCTGTCTGTGTTTTTAGTTTTTCCTAGAAGATCATCAGTGCATTGCTGCAACAGCCTATTGCTGTTGGCACCATCTGCTTTTTAGAGGCCAATCCATCTCTCCTGGGCTGCCATTTAACAAGACATGGGGGATTAGAGGTGATGAGTTCCCAAGATGGAGGACTTCATCATACAATCGTATATCTCCAAAGGACCTATTAAAGGCACTAGCTACATTCAATAACGGGCAGAAAAGTTACAGTTATAGAAGTGTATAAATTCAAGGGCTTTCTAGCAAAAATAACTTAATTATAATTCAATGTAATTATGAATGAAACCTTTATTTTTTATTAAAGATGGCAATATTCTTGATGTTATGAAATAAAATAAAAATATTATAATTGCTACAATTTAAGTAGTTCTGTTTGAATGGCCTTGACTCATTGACACAGCAGTATATTCTACAACGTTCCCTTTTTTAAATACTGTAGCTTCTGTTCTACTTGTTTTCAACAGGGCTTGTTTGTGTACCATTGTGTATAGTAAATTACACAGGACTACAGTGATGCTGGTAGTAGACGATTGTTTTAGCATAGTGGCAACACTAAGGGATTTTCATTTTTGTAAGAAAAAAACCCCAACCTTTTTCTCCCCAATTTCGTAGTATCCAATTATTAGTAGTCATGCGTCCTCCGAAACACAACCCAACCAAGCCGCACTGCTTCTTAACACAGCGCACATCCAACCCGGAAGCCAGCCGCACCAATGTGTCGGAGGAAACACTGTGCACCTGGAGACCTTTGTTTGCGTGCACTGCGCCCGGCCCGCCACAGGAGTCGCTGGTGCGCGATGAGAAAAACCCTCCCTAACCCGGACGACGCTAGGCCAATTGTGCGTCGCCCCACGGACCTCCCAGCAGCGTCCGTCTGCGACAGAGCCTGGGCGCGAACCCAGAGTCTCTGGTGGCACAGCTAGCGCTGCGATGCAGTGCCATAGACCACTGCGCCCAGACTAGCCCCAAGCACAGACCATAACAAGCATGATGCTTTGTGATGCAAGCCAAATGTACAGCCTGATTATTACCAATCACACGTAGAAACTATCTGGTTGGTAAAAAAAACCATCAGGATATTGTTTTCTTCATTTTTATTTTCTCGTCCTTATTTCTTTTACAACAATCTTTTTTGTGACTTTTCTGAGAGACCTAAATGTGTGTGTTTTAATGGGCAACCAGATGAACTTTGATGTCATTGATAAAATAACATTGTACTTTCTAATCCTAATGGCATAATTCTTTATGATCCATTTATGCTCAGCCTTGCAGTGGGATCAAAGAAACACAGTTTAGCCCAGGGCAATAAAATATGTATTAAAAATGAGTTTGCCTTGAACGATATACTAACAGGGTGAAAATCATTCAATTTATTCAATTGGTAAATCGGCAATGCCTGTAGTTCACAGACCATTTTCATCATTCACAAGTATTACTGCTCCAATAACTACTAAACTAACAGGTTCTTTGTGCCAAAGAGAAAAATATAACTTTTCTAGCCAACCCTAATGAGATATTTTTAAAAGTTAAAGTCACCCAGGGCACGAGTGGGCTCAACTCTTCATTATTTGTAGGCTAATCCATTCCAACCCTGGTTGGTTGTCCTGTCTTGTCTTTGACCCCCGTGAGATGGTGAAAGTATTGTTTTATATAAATCACCGTAATCTGGCAAATAAGTCAACTGATTACTTATTTATCTCCTTATATAACCGACATACAGCCTGTAACCTATATCTCATAGACAAGCCACACCAATAAAGAGGAACATCTAGGCTGGAGAAGGAAATAACTAACCAATGAATGACCCTATTTAACACAGATGTTGCTGCTGTATGAACACAGGAGTTCAGGATGTTATCAGGATGCTAGCTATCTGACAGATGAAAGCAGGAGATCAGGTTCTTATCAGGATGCTAGCTATCTGACAGATGAAAGCAGGAGATCAGGTTCTTATCAGGATGCTAGCTACCTGACATATGAAAGCAGAAGATTAGGTTCTTATCAGGATGCTAGCTACCTGACAGATGAAAGCAGGAGATCAGGTTCTTATCAGGATGCTAGCTACCTGACAGATGAAAGCAGGAGATCAGGTTCTTATCAGGATGCTAGCTATCTGACAGATGAAAGCAGGAGATCAGGTTCTTATCAGGATGCTAGCTACCTGACATATGAAAGCAGGAGATTAGGTTCTTATCAGGATGCTAGCTACCTGACAGATGAAAGCAGGAGATCAGGTTCTTATCAGGATGCTAGCTACCTGACAGATGAAAGCAGGAGATCAGGTTCTTATCAGGATGCTAGCTATCTGACAGATGAAAGCAGGAGATCAGGTTCTTATCAGGATGCTAGCTACCTGACAGACGAAAGAAGGAGATTAGGTTCTTATCAGGATGCTAGCTACCTGACAGATGAAAGCAGGAGATCAGGTTCTTATCAGGATGCTAGCTATCTGACAGATGAAAGCAGGAGATCAGGTTCTTATCAGGATACTAGCTACCTGACATATGAAAGCAGGATATCAGGTTCTTATCAGGATGCTAGCTATCTGACAGATGAAAGCAGGAGATCAGGTTCTTATCAGGATGCTAGTTACCCGACAGATGAAAGCAGGAGATCAGGATGCTAGCTATCTGACAGATGAAAGCAGGATATCAGGTTCTTATCAGGATGCTAGCTACCTGACAGATGAAAGCAGGATATCAGGTTCTTATCAGGATGCTAGCTATCTGACAGATGAAAGCAGGATATCAGGTTCTTATCAGGATGCTAGCTATCTGACAGATGAAAGCAGGAGATCAGGTTCTTATCAGGATGCTAGCTACCTGACATATGAAAGCAGGAGATTAGGTTCTTATCAGGATGCTAGCTACCTGACAGATGAAAGCAGGAGATCAGGTTCTTATCAGGATGCTAGCTACCTGACATATGAAAGCAGGAGATTAGGTTCTTATCAGGATGCTAGCTACCTGACAGATGAAAGCAGGAGATCAGGTTCTTATCAGGATGCTAGCTACCTGACAGATGAAAGCAGGAGATCAGGTTCTTATCAGGATGCTAGCTATCTGACAGATGAAAGCAGGAGATCAGGTTCTTATCAGGATGCTAGCTACCTGACAGACGAAAGAAGGAGATTAGGTTCTTATCAGGATGCTAGCTACCTGACAGATGAAAGCAGGAGATCAGGTTCTTATCAGGATGCTAGCTATCTGACAGATGAAAGCAGGAGATCAGGTTCTTATCAGGATACTAGCTACCTGACATATGAAAGCAGGATATCAGGTTCTTATCAGGATGCTAGCTATCTGACAGATGAAAGCAGGAGATCAGGTTCTTATCAGGATGCTAGTTACCCGACAGATGAAAGCAGGAGATCAGGATGCTAGCTATCTGACAGATGAAAGCAGGATATCAGGTTCTTATCAGGATGCTAGCTACCTGACAGATGAAAGCAGGATATCAGGTTCTTATCAGGATGCTAGCTATCTGACAGATGAAAGCAGGATATCAGGTTCTTATCAGGATGCTAGCTATCTGACAGATGAAAGCAGGAGATCAGAAGGTTATAGTGGAACTCACCCAATATTAGAATTTGTTCTAATTGTGTTTTATGGCGCAGGATTCAGACTTCCATTTATGACGTGTTAAATCTGGTGTTTGTAATTAATCTAATTTGGTTTTCGCATATTTCCTCTGGTGGCAAGAAACTGCATGGGCAGACAGCTGGGATACTCTGCATGAAACTCTTTAAATGAGTTCAACAACAGATGCACTAGAAGGAATAAAACCCAATTTTCCATGGTCATGCAATTTTAACAATCGAGAAACTTTCAATTGTGACCTAGTATTCCCTGTATTTATGTTAATGTTCTGCCTGTAGGACGTCTAGATAGAAAAACCAAAGAAAGCTGGTTGTCATTTTTATTAGAAGAGAGTGATATAAGCCTCTGAGGAATGGAGTGTGACAGCGGGGTGAAATAGGGTGTTTCCGCTCCCTCACAGGTGATCTATAGTTTGTCAGCACCAATCAGGATAGGGGAAAAGGGGAAAAGTCAATTTATCCCGTTCATGGCTTATTGAAGAAGGGGTGCTGGATCTAAATTCACACAGCCCAAAGGTCCCTGTCTGGAAGCACTATTGGATTGAGACTATTTATCTTCTTCTTTATCCGTTCAGAATGTGCTTTTTATTTATTAAACCTAGCATTCTCATGTGGAGGATTCCCTCCCAGGTCCTAGGTCTGTCCCCCTTAAGTACTAAAATGACTGCATGGTGACAAACTGGGCATCTGACAACTAGCAACACTTATGTCGCCAAAAGTTATTGTAAATATCATTACTTAAGGATCTCCTCAAGTGATTACAGAAAAATATTTATGAAGATACACAACATGACCAAAACCATTTGGACGTCTTGCTCGTCGAACATCTCATTCCAAAATGATGGGAATTAATATAGAGTTTGTCCCCCCCTTTGCTGTTATAACAACCTCCCTCTTCTGGGAAGGCTTTCCAGTAAATGTTGGAACATTGCTGTGGGGACTTGCTTCCATTCAGCCACAAGAGCATTAGTGAGGTTGGGCACTGATGTTGGACGATTAGTCCTGGCTCGCAGTCGGCGTTCCAATTCATCCCAAAGGTGTTTGATGGGTTTGATGTCAGGGCTCTGTGCAGAACAGTTAAGTTCTTCCACACCGATCTCAACAAACAATTTCAATATGGACCTCGCTTTGTGCACGGGGGAATTGTCATGCTGAAACAAGAAAGGCCCATCCACAAACTGTTGCCACAAAGTTGGAAGCACAGAATCATCTAGAATGTCATTGTATGCAGTAGCGTTAAGATTTCCTTTCACTGGAACTAAGGGGCCTAGCCCGAACAATGAAAAACAGCCCCAAACCATTATTGTGTGAGTGCTGCAACCGAGGACAGACGTTTTTTACACTCTATGTGATTCAGCACTCAGCAGTCCCGTTCTGTGAGCTTGTGTGGCCTATTACTTCGCAGCTGAGCTGTTGTTGCCTCCTAGACGTTTCTATTCCACAATAACAGCACTTACAGTAGAAATGGGGCAGCTCTAGCAGAGCAATTTGACAATCTGACTTGTTGGAAAGGTGGCATCCTATGACGGTGCCACGTTGAAAGTCACTGAGCTCTTCAGTAAAGCCATTCTACTGACAATGTTTGTCTGTGGAGATTGCTTGGCTGTGTGCTCGATTTTATACACTTGTCAGCAACGGGTGTGGCTGAAATAGCGGAATCCACTGATTTGAAGGGGTGTTCACATACTTGTACATACAGTGTATATATGGAGCTTTATACTGTATATACAGCACGTATATAAATAGTATATAGTGTATTTAGGGAGCTTTATAGTGTACATACAGTGTATTTAGGGAGCTTTATAGTGTACATACAGTGTATTTAGGGAGCTTTATAGTGTACATACAGTGTATTTAGGGAGCTTTATAGTGTACATACAGTGTATTTAGGGAGCTTTATAGTGTACATACAGTGTATTTAGGGAGCTTTATAGTGTACATACAGTGTATTTAGGGAGCTTTATAGTGTACATACAGTGTATTTAGGGAGCTTTATAGTGTACATACAGTGTATTTAGGGAGCTTTATAGTGTACACACAGTGTATTTAGGGAGCTTTATAGTGTACCTACAGTGACTATAGAAATAGTATATAGTGTATTTAGGGAGCTTTATAGTGTACATACAGTGTATTTAGGGAGCTTTATAGTGTACATACAGTGTATTTAGGGAGCTTTATAGTGTACATACAGTGTATTTAGGGAGCTTTATAGTGTACATACAGTGTATTTAGGGAGCTTTATAGTGTACATACAGTGTATTTAGGGAGCTTTATAGTGTACATACAGTGTATTTAGGGAGCTTTATAGTGTACATACAGTGTATTTAGGGAGCTTTATAGTGTACACACAGTGTATTTAGGGAGCTTTATAGTGTACATACAGTGTATTTAGGGAGCTTTATAGTGTACATACAGTGACTATAGAAATAGTATATAGTGTATTTAGGGAGCTTTATAGTGTACACACAGTGTATTTAGGGAGCTTTATAGTGTACACACAGTGACTATAGAAATAGTATATAGTGTATTTAGGGAGCTTTATAGTGTACATACAGTGTATTTAGGGAGCTTTATAGTGTACACACAGTGACTATAGAAATAGTATATAGTGTATTTAGGGAGCTTTATAGTGTACACACAGTGACTATAGAAATAGTATATAGTGTATTTAGGGAGCTTTATAGTGTACATACAGTGACTATAGAAATAGTATATAGTGTATTTAGGGAGCTTTATAGTGTACACACAGTGTATTTAGGGAGCTTTATAGTGTACATACAGTGACTATAGAAATAGTACATAGTGTATTTAGGGAGCTTTATAGTGTACATACAGTGACTATAGAAATAGTACATAGTGTATTTAGGGAGCTTTATAGTGTACATACAGTGTATTTAGGGAGCTTTATAGTGTACATACAGTGACTATAGAAATAGTATATAGTGTATTTAGGGAGCTTTATAGTGTACATACAGTGTATTTAGGGAGCTTTATAGTGTACATACAGTGTATTTAGGGAGCTTTATAGTGTACATACAGTGTATTTAGGGAGCTTTATAGTGTACATACAGTGTATTTAGGGAGCTTTATAGTGTACACACAGTGTATTTAGGGAGCTTTATAGTGTACATACAGTGACTATAGAAATAGTATATAGTGTATTTAGGGAGCTTTATAGTGTACATACAGTGTATTTAGGGAGCTTTATAGTGTACATACAGTGTATTTAGGGAGCTTTATAGTGTACATACAGTGTATTTAGGGAGCTTTATAGTGTACATACAGTGTATTTAGGGAGCTTTATAGTGTACATACAGTGTATTTAGGGAGCTTTATAGTGTACATACAGTGTATTTAGGGAGCTTTATAGTGTACACACAGTGTATTTAGGGAGCTTTATAGTGTACATACAGTGACTATAGAAATAGTATATAGTGTATTTAGGGAGCTTTATAGTGTACACACAGTGTATTTAGGGAGCTTTATAGTGTACATACAGTGACTATAGAAATAGTATATAGTGTATTTAGGGAGCTTTATAGTGTACATACAGTGTATTTAGGGAGCTTTATAGTGTACATACAGTGACTATAGAAATAGTATATAGTGTATTTAGGGAGCTTTATAGTGTACATACAGTGTATTCAGGGAGCTTTATAGTGTACACACAGTGTATTTAGGGAGCTTTATAGTGTACATACAGTGACTATAGAAATAGTATATAGTGTATTTAGGGAGCTTTATAGTGTACACACAGTGTATTTAGGGAGCTTTATAGTGTACATACAGTGACTATAGAAATAGTATATAGTGTATTTAGGGAGCTTTATAGTGTACACACAGTGTATTTAGGGAGCTTTATAGTGTACATACAGTGACTATAGAAATAGTATATAGTGTATTTAGGGAGCTTTATAGTGTACATACAGTGTATTTAGGGAGCTTTATAGTGTACCTACAGTGTATTTAGGGAGCTTTATAGTGTACACACAGTGTATTTAGGGAGCTTTATAGTGTACATACAGTGTATTCAGGGAGCTTTATAGTGTACATACAGTGTATTTAGGGAGCTTTATAGTGTACATACAGTGACTATAGAAATAGTATATAGTGTATTTAGGGAGCTTTATAGTGTACATACAGTGTATTTAGTGAGCTTTATAGTCTACATACAGTGTACATACAGTGCATTTAGGGATGAGTTGGACCGCAGAGGGAAGAAAAGCTGCCAACAAGTGCTCAGCATATGTGGGAACTCCTTCAAGACTGTTGGAAAAGCATTCCTCACGAAGCTGGTTGAGAGAATGCCAAGAGTATGCAAAGCTGTCACCAAGGCAAAGGGTGGCTACTTTGAAGAATCTAGTTCGATTTTTTGCTCTCACTTTTTGGGTTAGTACATGATTTCATGAAAGAGTAGGTGTGTTCAAACTTTTTACTGATATTGTATGTTTCCGTAAATGTTGTGCAAAATTGGTCCTATCTTAATGAAAATGATTCGCAGCAGTAATGGCTGCCAAATTATTAACTCAGTTGTGTTAAATTTTTTCTTTATTTAAATATTTTTCTATAAATTTCTAACACTTTGAATATGTGGAGAAGGTTGTGTAGACAGCAAATTAAAAAAAATATCTAGGGAGTCTAGACTTTCTATACATCCTGGTAACAAACAAACTACAGTGTTTGGGATCACCTGAATTGAATATATTTTGAACAAAATATATGCATGTTTATTGATCCAATATAACGCCATTTTCAGTTACACATTTAGACTGAAGGTTGATACATATTTCCAGTGTACATTACAGTACAGGACGGTGTCAGTCATTTTATTTATTATTATTATATATATAAATATAGCACATATATATATATATATATATATATAGTATTAATACATTATTATGTTGTACGTGCACTGTAGGCCTATGTGTACATGTAGGATATTGGATGAATCCCAAATGTTACCCTGTTAACTATGCTCTACTTCTGATCACAGCCCATAGGGAATAGGGAGGCATTTGGGACTCAACCATTGTGGCTAATGCAAGCCCATCCCTGACCTAAATGTTTACATATTAAAGCCGCTTTTGTGTTATATACAACAGCATTTTAAGTAATACTGTACATGATTTCATTAAACAAAACTGGAGAAAATTTACTGTGGATCTGTAAAAATGGGTATTGCCAGAGAGGCACAATGCCTGTTCAATAAAACAATATGAGATCATAAATGGTGAGCAGCATCTCGGAGGCAGATTAAATGAAAATCAGGGAATCAATCAGGCCTGTAATAATCTACTGAGACAGATTGTGATAAAAGTAGCTCTATAATTCACTGTGTATTTCACATTACACGTGATGGTCTTTTTCTCTCCAGAAACACACAGAAACAACTGGATATTATCACAAGTAATAGAGAAGACCTTGGCTTCATCCCAAATGGCACCCTATTCCCTATTTAGTGCACAATTTTGACCAGTGAACTAAATAGGGAATAAGGTGTAATTTGGGACAGAGGCTTTATCCAGTAGACTAATAAGTCCCCTACAGAGCTACACTGACTGAACCATGGCCAATGTTATTCTTGACACGTTTCTAAGGGCCCTGCTTTTCAACGGTCAAGGAATCAAAATGTAGATGTAAATTTATTAAATACAATGTTTGTTTAATACCTGAAAAAAGTTGATGCTTCATTGTCATCCTATTTGTCTATTCTGTGCACAATAAATAAAGTCAAGATTTCTAAGTCGAATTCACAGCCCTCTGTAGCTCCGTTTGTAGAGCATGGCCAGTAGCTCAGTTGGTAGAGCATGGCCAGTAGCTCCGTTTGTAGAGCATCACCAGTAGCTCAGTTGGTAGAGCATGGCCAGTAGCTCCGTTTGTAGAGCATGGCCAGTAACTCAGTTTGTAGAGCATGGCCAGTAGCTCAGTTGGTAAAGCATGGCCAGTAACTCAGTTTGTAGAGTATGGCCAGTAGCTTCGTTTGTAGAGCATGGCCAGTAGCTCCGTTTGTAGAGCATGGCCAGTAGCACCGTTTGTAGAGCATGGCCAGTAGCTCAGTTGGTAGAGCATGGCCAGTAGCTCCGTTTGTAGAGCATGGCCAGTAGCTCAGTTTATAGAGCATGGCCAGTAGCTCAGTTTGCAAAGTATGGCCAGTAGCTCAGTTGGTAGATCATGGCCAGTAGCTCAGTTTGTAGAGCATGGCCAGTAATCCGTTTGTAGAGCATGGCCAGTAGCTCAGTTGGTAGAGCATGGCCAGTAACTCAGTTTGTAGAGCATGGCCAGTAGCTCAGTTGGTAGAGCATGGCCAGTAACTCAGTTTGTAGAGCATGGCCAGTAGCTCAGTTGGTAGGGCATGGCCAGTAGCTCAGTTTGTAGAGCATGGCCAGTAGCTCAGTTTGCAAAGTATGGCCAGTAGCTCAGTTGGTAAAGCATGGCAGTAGCTCAGTTTGTAAAGCATGGCCAGTAGCTCAGTTTGTAAAGCATGGCCAGTAGCTCAGTTTGTAAAACATGGCCAGTAGCTCAGTTTGTAGAGCATGGCCAGTAGCTCAGTTTGCAAAGTATGGCCAGTAGCTCAGTTGGTAGATCATGGTCAGTAGCTCCGTTTGTAGAGCATGGCCAGTAACTCAGTTTGTAGAGCATGGCCAGTAGCTCAGTTGGTAGAGCATGGCCAGTAACTCAGTTTGTAGAGCATGGCCAGTAACTCAGTTTGTAGAGCATGGCCAGTAGCTCAGTTGGTAGAGCATGGCCAGTAACTCAGTTTGTAGAGCATGGCCAGTAACTCAGTTTGTAGAGCATGGCCAGTAGCTCAGTTGGTAGAGCATGGCCAGTAACTCTGTTTGTAGAGCATGGCCAGTAGCTCAGTTGGTAGAGCATGGCCAGTAGCTCAGTTTGTAGAGCATGGCCAGTAGCTCAGTTTGCAAAGTATGGCCAGTAGCTCAGTTGGTAGATCATGGTCAGTAGCTCCGTTTGTAGAGCATGGCCAGTAACTCAGTTTGTAGAGCATGGCCAGTAGCTCAGTTGGTAGAGCATGGCCAGTAACTCAGTTTGTAGAGCATGGCCAGTAACTCAGTTTGTAGAGCATGGCCAGTAGCTCAGTTGGTAGAGCATGGCCAGTAACTCTGTTTGTAGAGCATGGCCAGTAGCTCAGTTGGTAGAGCATGGCCAGTAACTCAGTTTGTAGAGCATGGCCAGTAGCTCAGTTGGTATAGCATGGCCAGTAACTCGGTTTGTAGAGCATGGCCAGTAACTCAGTTTGTAGAGCATGGCCAGTAGCTCAGTTGGTATAGCATGGCCAGTAACTCAGTTTGTAGAGCATGGCCAGTAACTCAGTTTGTAGAGCATGGCCAGTAGCTCAGTTGGTATAGCATGGCCAGTAACTCGGTTTGTAGAGTATGGCCAGTAGTTCCGTTTGTAGAGCATGGCCAGTACCTCAGTTGGTAGAGCATGGCCAGTAGCTCAGTTTGTAGAGCATGGCCAGTAGCTCAGTTTGCAAAGTATGGCCAGTAGCTCAGTTTGTAGAGCATGGCCAGTAGCTCAGTTTGTAGAGCATGGCCAGTAACTCAGTTTGTAGAGCATGGCCAGTAACTCAGTTTGTAAAGCATGGCCAGTAGCTCAGTTTGTAGAGCATGGCCAGTAGCTCAGTTTGTAGAGCATGGCCAGTAACTCAGTTTGTAGAGCATGGCCAGTAACTCAGTTTGTAAAGCATGGCCAGTAGCTCAGTTTGTAGAGCATGGCCAGTAGCTCAGTTTGTAAAGCATGGCCAGTAGCTCAGTTTGTAGAGCATGGCCAGTAGCTCCGTTTGTAGAGCATGGCCAGTAGCTCAGTTTGTAGAGCATGGCCAGGAGATCAGTTTGTAAAGCATGGCCAGGAGATCAGTTTGTAAAGCATGGCCAGTAGCTCAGTATGTAAAGCATGGCTAGTAACTCAGTTTGTAAAGCATGGCCAGTAGCTCCGTTTGTAGAGCATGGCCAGTAGCTCAGTTTGTAAAGCATGGCCAGTAGCTCAGTTTGTAAAGCATGGCCAGTAGCTCAGTATGTAAAGCATGGCCAGTAGCTCAGTTTGTAAAGCATGGCCAGTAGCTCCGTTTGTAGAGCATGGCCAGTAGCTCAGTTTGTAAAGCATGGCTAGTAACTCAGTTTGTAAAGCATGGCCAGTAGCTCAGTTTGTAGAGCATGGCCAGTAGCTCAGTTTGTAGAGCATGGCCAGTAACTCAGTTTGTAGAGCATGGCCAGTAAATCAGTGTGTAAAGCATGGCCAGTAGCTCAGTTTGTAAAGCATGGCCAGTAGCTCAGTATGTAAAGCATGGCTAGTAACTCAGTTTGTAAAGCATGGCCAGTAGCTCAGTTTGTAGAGCATGGCCAGTAGCTCAGTTTGTAGAGCATGGCCAGTAACTCAGTTTGTAGACCATGGCCAGTAACTCAGTTTGTAGAGCATGGCCAGTAGCTCAGTTTGTAGAGCATGGCCAGTAACTCAGTTTGTAGAGCATGGCCAGTAACTCAGTTTGTAGAGCATGGCCAGTAACTCAGTTTGTAAAGCATGGCCAGTAGCTCAGTTTGTAAAGCATGGCCAGTAGCTCAGTTTGTAAAGCATGGCCAGTAGCTCAGTTTGTAGAGCATGGCCAGTAGCTCCGTTTGTAGAGCATGGCCAGTAGCTCAGTTTGTAGAGCATGGCCAGGAGATCAGTTTGTAAAGCATGGCCAGTAGCTCAGTTTGTAAAGCATGGCCAGTAGCTCAGTTTGTAAAGCATGGCCAGTAGCTCAGTATGTAAAGCATGGCTAGTAACTCAGTTTGTAAAGCATGGCCAGTAGCTCCGTTTGTAGAGCATGGCCAGTAGCTCAGTTTGTAAAGCATGGCCAGTAGCTCAGTTTGTAAAGCATGGCCAGTAGCTCAGTATGTAAAGCATGGCTAGTAACTCAGTTTGTAAAGCATGGCCAGTAGCTCCGTTTGTAGAGCATGGCCAGTAGCTCAGTTTGTAAAGCATGGCCAGTAGCTCAGTTTGTAGAGCATGGCCAGTAGCTCAGTATGTAAAGCATGGCTAGTAACTCAGTTTGTAAAGCATGGCCAGTAGCTCAGTTTGTAGAGCATGGCCAGTAGCTCAGTTTGTAGAGCATGGCCAGTAACTCAGTTTGTAGAGCATGGCCAGTAAATCAGTTTGTAAAGCATGGCCAGTAGCTCAGTTTGTAAAGCATGGCCAGTAGCTCAGTATGTAAAGCATGGCTAGTAACTCAGTTTGTAAAGCATGGCCAGTAGCTCAGTTTGTAGAGCATGGCCAGTAGCTCAGTTTGTAGAGCATGGCCAGTAACTCAGTTTGTAGACCATGGCCAGTAACTCAGTTTGTAGAGCATGGCCAGTAGCTCAGTTTGTAAAGCATGGCCAGTAGCTCAGTTTGTAAAGCATGGCCAGTAGCTCAGTTTGTAAAGCATGGCCAGTAGCTCAGTTTGTAGAGCATGGCCAGTAACTCAGTTTGTAGAGCATGGCCAGTAACTCAGTTTGTAGAGCATGGCCAGTAACTCAGTTTGTAAAGCATGGCCAGTAGCTCAGTTTGTAAAGCATGGCCAGTAGCTCAGTTTGTAAAGCATGGCCAGTAGCTCAGTTTGTAGAGCATGGCCAGTAGCTCCGTTTGTAGAGCATGGCCAGTAGCTCAGTTTGTAGAGCATGGCCAGGAGATCAGTTTATAAAGCATGGCCAGTAGCTCAGTTTGTAAAGCATGGCCAGTAGTTCAGTTTGTAAAGCATGGCCAGTAGCTCAGTATGTAAAGCATGGCTAGTAACTCAGTTTGTAAAGCATGGCCAGTAGCTCCGTTTGTAGAGCATGGCCAGTAGCTCAGTTTGTAAAGCATGGCCAGTAGCTCAGTTTGTAAAGCATGGCCAGTAGCTCAGTATGTAAAGCATGGCTAGTAACTCAGTTTGTAAAGCATGGCCAGTAGCTCAGTTTGTAGAGCATGGCCAGTGGCTCAGTTTTTAAAGCATGGCCAGTAGCTCCGTTTGTAGAGCATGGCCAGTAGCTCCGTTTGTAGAGCATGGCCAGTAGCTCAGTTTGTAGATCATGGCCAGTAGCTCAGTTTGTAGAGCATGGCCAGTAACTCAGTTTGTAGAGCATGGCCAGTAACTCAGTTTCTAGAGCATGGCCAGTAACTCAGTTTGTAAAGCATGGCCAGTAACTCAGTTTGTAAAGCATGGCTCTTGTAATGCCAGGATCAGTGGCGACCCATCATTCAGGGCAGGTGGGGAAGAGCCCCAATTGTTTTGCTAAAAATAAAATATATATATTTTTTAAATGTCATTTTTTTGCAGCGTGACATTTTTGAATGTTATTTTGGAAATTATTATTGATACGTGTCACATGTCAGTTAGCAAACAATGTAAAAACAAATATATATCATTGAGGTAATAAAGACACAACACAAACATTTGTTTTCTTGAGTAAGGCATCTCCAAAATGCAGGTTTTTCAGCCTAGCTCAGCGCTTTCTGTGGTGGTGGGGCAAGCCAGCAGAAAATAAAGAGCATATCCGCCATGATTGGCTCAGTGTTCTGTCACTCATGGGGACACTACGTCACCACCAAGTCTAAGGGGAGAGACAGAAAATTCCAACCCCTTCGGTGCTACCATAGAGTTACATTAGAAGTGCCCATCCAAGAAGGTTCAAGATCATTGGATAAAATTATGTCAAATCACATTACATGTACAGTAGCTTTGATTGGACTTAGCTAGCAGTCATCATCATGAATCAAGTCGACAATCTACAAGCTAATCCTTTTTAATCCTTGTCATATAAAGATAAATTAAATATAAAATGTATCGGTGCTCATCAACCATTGCACATAAACGTTACACAACAAGTTGGAAATTGCAAATTCAACAATAAGTGGTTTGGAAGGAATCAGTGACAATAGCTAACGTTAACTGCATTACAAGGCAAGGACGAAGGAAGGAAAAAACACTTGACTGGCAACATCCGCTTACTGCACACACAGACATGTGTACAAAGCTCTCCCTCACCCTCCATTTGGAAAATCTGACCAATAATTGTATCCTCCTGATTCCTGCTTACAAGCAAAAACTAAAGTGGTCAGATAAAGCTGTTTTGCAGCACAGACTGAAGACTGGAACATGATTCTTCCGATGGCATTGAGGAGTACACCACATCAGTCATTGCTTCATCAATGACGTCATCTCCACAGTGACCGTACGTACATACCCTAACTAGAAGCCATGGATTACAGGCAACATTTGCACTGAGCTAAAGGGTACAGCTGCCGATTTAAAGGAGCGGGACTCTAACCCGGATGCTTTAAGAAATCCCGCTATGCCCTCCGACGAACCACCAAACAGGCAAAGCATCAAAACATGACTAAGATTAAATTGCACTAAACCGGCTCCGACGCTCGTCAGATGTGGCAGGGCTTGCAAACTATTACAGACTACAAAGGGAAGCACAGCCGAGAGCTGCCCAGTGACACGAGCCTACCAGACGAGCTAAATAACTTATATACTCGCGTCGAGGCAAATAACATTGAAACATGCATGAGAACATCAGCTGTTCTGGAAAACTGTGTGATCTCTCTGTCTGCAGCCGATGTGAGTTAGACCTTTAAACAGGTCAACATTCACAGGGCCGCAGGGCCAGACGGATTACCAGAATGTGTACTGCGAGCATGCGCTGACCAACTGGGAAGTGTATTCACTGACATTTTCAACCTCTCCCAGTCTGAGTCTGTAATACCAGCAAGTTACATGCAGACCACCATAGACCCTGTTCCCAAGAAAACTAAGGTAACCTTCCTAAATGACTACTGACCCGTAACACTCACGTCTGTAGCCATTAAATGATTTGAAAGGCTGTTCATGGCCCACATCAACACCATCATCCCAGAAACCCTAGATCTACTCTAATTTGCATACCGCACCAACAGATCCACAGATGATGCAATCTCTATTGCACTCCACACTGCCCTTTCACACCTGGACAAAATGAACACCTATGTGACAATGCTGTTCATTGACTACAGCTCAGCATTCAACACCATAGTGTCTCAAAGCTCATCATTGAGCTAAGGACCCTGGGACAAAACACCTCCCTCTGCAACTGGATGCTGAACTTTCTGACGGGCCACCCCCAGGTGGTAAGGGTAGGTAACAACACATCTACCACGCTGATCCTCAACACGGGGGCTCCTCAGGAGTGCGTGCTCAGTCCTCTCCTTTACTCCCTGTTTACTCATTACTGCACGGCCAGGCACGACTCAAACACAATCAATAAAGTTTGCCGGTGACACAACAGCGGTAGGCCTGATCACTATCAACGCTGAGACAGCCTATAGGGAGGAGGTCAGAGACCTGACCATGTGGTTCAAGGACAACAACTTCTACCTCAACGTGATCAAGGCAAATGAGATGATTGTGGAATACAGGAAAAGGAGGACTGAGCACGCCCCCATTCTCATCAACGGGGCTGTAGTGGAGCAGGTTGAGAGCTTCAAGTTCCTTGGCATCCACATCACCAACAAACTAACATGATCCAAACACACCAAGAAAGTCGTGAAGAGGACACAACAAAACCTATTCCCCCTCAGGAGACTGAAAAGATTTGGCATGGGTCCTCAGATCCTCAAAAGGTTTTACAGCTGCACCATCAAGAGCATCCTGACGGGTTGCATCACTGCCTGGTATGGCAACTGCTCAGCCTCCCACATATGCACTACTACAGAGGGTAGTGCATATGGCCCAGTACTTCACTGGGGCCAAGCTTCCTGCCATCCAGGACTTCTATACCAGGCTGTGTCAGAGGAAGGCCCTAAAAATTGTCAAAGACTCTAGCCACCCTAGTAAGCATTTCACTGTTGTATTCGGCGCATGCGACAAATACAATTTGATTTGATGTTCTGAATTCTGTCGCTGTACATTTCAAAAGTGCCATGTCTGTTCTAGCTCGCTCATTGTCTTAATTTATATTACGGATGGCCTCTTATCCGCTTGTCGTCCCCTTATGCCATAGTTTGTAGATCTCAATTGTCATTAGAGACCACATTTGTTCAAGCAACTCAGCCATATCAGCTATGTTTTTTTTAAAGGCAGTAAATGTTCCAAGATGGCATAGCAGTTCAGACGTCTTTTTGTCCTCGTCTTGTCGTGTCCCGTATATATATATATTTACAACTTTTTTTTCACATACATTTTTTTATTTTCCATAAACTCATCTTCAGAACACTCTCCTGCAATCCGCTTCACCAATTTATATTTATAGAAAAAAAGTATTATTTACCTCAGATCTGTAATCCTCCAAGAGGCTAGCCAGAAACTAGCCAGAAGCTAGCCGGGAGCTAGCCGGGAGCTAGCCAGAAGCTAGCCAGAAGCTGGTCCAGAAGCTAATCAGAAGCTGGTTCAGAAGCTAGTTCAGAAGCTAGTTAGCTTCTTTACTGGCTAATCGTTAGTACTCAGCTAACCACGGTTTGTGGTCATCGGCTGTCCTTTGGCTCGAGAATCTATCGCCAGTTTTGTACGGCGCGGCGCAGCGCAGCGCGGCTCGGAACGGAACATACCGGACCAATTTTTATCTCCATGTCCCTGGATTTCGGCCGCTGGCTCTGGACATTCATACCTGGATCTCACAGCTAGCTAGCTGCTATCCGTGTGACTATCGGCTTTCGTCGATTCCGGAGCTAACATCAATTGTTCCGGAGCTAGCCAGCTGAAGAGTTCCATTAATCACTCCTGGGCTGCAGTCACCTATCCGGACCCGTTTTGCTGCCTACGCGGAGCCCCACCGGGCCTTCACAGCTGGACTGCCAACGTTGTCTACCCGAGGGAGTTGTCCGGCTGGCTCCTCCGGCACGACGTTGCCTGGGCGCCCATCTGCGGCCTGCTAACCGTTAGCTGTCTTATCGGCTGCTATCTGAATAGACAATCGGACAATTTTTTTATATATTTTTTTTCTTCTTGGGCCTCTATAACTATATCTATTGTTTTTACTTTTGTTGTTGTTGTGTGATTTGGATTAATCCCCTCTACCACACGGAACACCACTAATCTACTGACGGAACGCAAGAGGTGGCTAATAACAGACCTCTATCCTATGCTAGCTTGCTACCGATTTAGCTGTCTAAATCGCCGTGACCACCAACCAACCTCTCCACTCACTGGACCCTTTTGATCACTCGACTAAGCATGCCTCTCCTTAATGTCAATATGCCTTGTCCATTGCTGTTCTGGTTAGTGTTTATTGGCTTATTTCACTGTAGAGCCTCTAGTCCTGCTCATTATACATTATCCAACCTATTAGTTCCACCACCCACACATGCAATGACATCTCCTGGTTTCAATGATGTTTCTAGAGACAATATCTCTCTCTTCATCACTCAATACCTAGGTTTACCTCCACTGTATTCACATCCTACCATACCTTTGTCTGTACATTATACCTTGATGCTATTTTATCGCCCCCAGAAACCTCCTTTTACTCTCCGTTCCAGACGTTCTAGATGACCAATTCTTATTGCTTTTAGCCGCACCCTTATTCTACTCCTACTCTATTCCTCTGGCGATGTAGAGGTGAATCCAGGCCCTGCAGTGCCTAGCTCCACTCCTATTCCCCAGGCGCTCTCTTTTGACGACTTCTGTAACCGTAATAGCCTTGGTTTCATGCATGTTAACATTAGAAGCCTCATCCCTAAGTTTGTTCTATTCACTGCTTTAGCACACTCTGCCAACCCGGATGTTCTAACTGTGTCTGAATCCTGGCTTAGGAAGACCACCAAAAATGCAGAAATTTTTATTCCAAACTACAACATTTTCAGACAAGATAGAACTGCCAAAGGGGGCGGTGTTGCAATCTACTGCAAAGATAGCCTGCAGAGTTCTGTCCTACTATCCAGGTCTGTACCCAAACAATTTGAACTTCTACTTTTAAAAATCCACTCTCTCTAAAAACAAGTCTCTCACCGTTGCCACCTGCTATAGACCACCCTCTGCCCCCAGCTGTGCTCTGGACACCATATGTGAACTGATTGCCCCCCATCTATCTTCAGAGCTTGTGCTGCTAGGCGACCTAAACTGGAACATGCTTAACACCCCAGCCATCCTACAATCTAAACTTGATGCCCTCAACCTCACACAAATGATCAATGAACCTACCAGGTACCTCCCCAAAGCCTTAAACACGGGCACCTTCATAGATATCATCCTAACCAACTTGCCCTCTAAATACACCTCTGCTGTTTTCAACCAAGATCTCAGCGATCGCTGCCTCATTGCCTGCATCCGTAATGGATGAAACACTTCAGCAAGCAGGCCTTTCTAATCTAATCAAAAAAAAAATTATGTCTTCCTAACCATCTTAAATAAACATGCCCCATTCAAGAAATTTAGAACCAGGAACAGATATAGCCCTTGGTTCTCCCCAGACCTGACTGCCCTTAACCAACACAAAAACATCCTATGGTGTTCTGCATTAGCATCGAACAGCCCCCGTGATATGCAGCTGTTCAGGGAAGCTAGAAACCATTATACACAGGCAGTTAGAAAAGCCAAGGCTAGCTTTTTCAAGCTGAAATTTGCTTCCTGCAACACTAACTCAAAAAAGTTCTGGGACACTGTAAAGTCCATGGAGAATGAGAACACCTCCTCCCAGCTGCCCACTGCACTGAAGATAGGAAACACTGTCACCACTGATAAATCCACCATAATTGAGAATTTCAATAAGCATTTTTCTACGGCTGGCCATGCTTTCCACCTGGCTACTCCTACCCCGGTCAACAGCACTGCACCCCCCACAGCAACTCTCCCAAGCCTTCCCCATTTCTCCTTCTCCCAAATCCGTTCAGCTGATGTTCTGAATGAGCTGCAAAATCTGGACCCCTACAAATCAGCCGGGCTAGACAATCTGGAACCTTTCTTTCTAAAATGATCTGCCGAAATTGTTGCCACCCCTATTACTAGCCTGTTCAACCTCTCTTTCGTGTCGTCTTAGATTCCCAAAGATTGGAAAGCAGCTGCGGTCATCCCCCTTTTCAAAGGGGGGGACACTCTTGACCCAATCTGCTACAGACCTATATCTATCCTACCATGCCTTTCTAAGGTCTTCGAAAGCCAAGTCAACAAACAGATTACCGACCATTTCGAATCTCACCATTCCTTCTCTGCTATGCAATCTGGTTTCAGAGCTGGTCATGGGTGCACCTCAGCCACGCTCAAGGTCCTAAATTATATCTTAACCGCCATCGATAAGAAACATTACTGTGCAGCCGTATTCATTGAGCTGGCCAAGGCTTTCGACTCTGTCAATCACCACATCCTCATCGGCAGACTCGACAGCCTTGGTTTCTCAAATGATTGCCTCGCCTGGTTCACCAACTACTTCTCTGATAGAGTTCAGTGTGTCAAATCGGAGGGTCTGCTGTCCGGACCTCTGGCAGTCTCTATGGGGGTGCCACAGGGTTCAATTCTTGGACCGACTCTCTTCTCTGTATACATCAATGAGGTCGCTCTTGCTGCTGGTGAGTCTCTGATCCACCTCTACGCAGACGACACCATTCTGTATACTTCTGGCCCTTCTTTGGACACTGTGTTAACAACCCTCCAGGCAAGCCTCAATGCCATACAACTCTCCTTCCGTGGCCTCCAATTGCTCTTAAATACAAGTATAACTAAATGCATGCTCTTCAACCGATCGCTACCTGCACCTACCCGTCTGTCCAACATCACTACTCTGGAAGGCTCTGACTTATAATACGTGGACAACTACAAATACTTAGGTGTCTAGTTAGACTGTAAACTCTCCTTCCAGACCCATATCAAGCATCTCCAATCCAAAGTTAAATCTAGAATTGGCTTCCTATTTCGCAACAAAGCATCCTTCACTCATGCTGCCAAACATACACTTGTAAAACTGACCATCCTACCAATCCTCGACTTTGGCGATGTCATTTACAAAATAGCGTCCAATACCCTACTCAACAAATTGGATGCAGTCTATCACAGTGCAATCCATTTAGTCACCAAAGCCCCATATACTACCCACCATTGCGACCTGTACGCTCTCGTTGGCTGGCCCTCGCTTCATACTCGTCGCCAAACCCACTGGCTCCATGTCATCTACAAGACCCTGCTAGGTAAAGTCCCCCCTTATCTCAGCTCGCTGGTCACCATAGCATCTCCCACCTGTAGCACACGCTCCAGCAGGTATATCTCTCTAGTCACCCCCAAAACCAATTCTTTCTTTGGCCGCCTCTCCTTCCAGTTCTCTGCTGCCAATGACTGGAACGAACTACAAAAATCTCTGAAACTGGAAACACTTATCTCCCTCACTAGCTTTAAGCACCAACTGTCAGAGCAGCTCACAGATTACTGCACCTGTACATAGCCCACCTATAATTTAGCCCAAACAACTACCTCTTTCCCTACTGTATTTTATTTATTTATTTATTTTGCTCCTTTGCACCCCATTATTTTTATTTCTACTTTGCACATTCTTCCATTGCAAAACTACCATTCCAGGCTTGTTTTCGAGTTGCTGTGCGTTCTGTTGCCAACCTGTTTTGCTACCTGACAACTTTACGGTTTTCACTTTTTAATTACCGTTCATATATTTATTTATTTTTTCCTCAACTTTTTCACTCCGGACGCTTTATCTGGACACGATTCGTCAGGACCTCCAACAGCCGAAGCTAAGTAGTAACATTAACATGATGCCTTCTAATTGCAGCCGCTGTACTCGCCTTACGGCGAGGATAGCTGTGCTGCAAGCCCAGCTTCAGACGCAATCGTTAGGCAAGGGTAATTTCAGTGTAGGAAAGGATGAAACAGCGTCTGTGGCACCAGTAAGTACAGATAGTAGTGTAAATCCCCTGGCACAGTCCCCGCAGCCGGACAACTTTCTCACGGTTTCTGGAAGGAAATGCTGTAGGAACGCTCAACCGGTGTCGCTCATTCAGCCGACAGAAACTTTCAACCGGTTTTCCCCATTAAGCAGCGGGTCGGAGTCAGAGGCCGATTCTTCTCTGGTGTCTACTCCTCCCGTTACGGGGTCTGAGACGCCGAAGCTTCCCACCATTAGCTCTGACAAATTGAAAACTCTAGTCATTGGCGACTCCATTACCCGCAGTATTAGACTTCAAGCGAATCATCCAGCGATCATACACTGTTTACCCGGGGGCAGGGCTACCGACGTTAAGGCTAATCTGAAGATGGTGCTGGCTAAAGCTAAAACTGGCGAGTGTAGAGAGTATAGAGATATTGTTATCCACGTCGGCACCAACGATGTTAGGATGAAACAGTCAGAAATCACCAAGCGCAACATAGCTTCTGCGTGCATATCAGCTAGAAAGATGTGTCGGCATCGAGTAATTGTCTCTGGCCCCCTCCCAGTTAGGGGGAGTGATGAGCTCTACAGCAGAGTCTCACAACTCAATCGCTGGTTGAAAACTGTTTTCTGCCCCTCCCAAAAGTTAGAATTTGTAGATAATTGGCCCTCTTTCTGGGACTCACCCACAAACAGGACCAAGCCTGACCTGCTGAGGAGTGACGGACTCCATCCTAGCTGGAGGGGTGCTCTCATCTTATCTACCAACATAGACAGGGCTCTAACTCCTCTAGCTCCACAATGAAATAGGGTGCAGGCCAGGCAGCAGGCTGTTAGCCAGCCTGCCAGCATAGTGGAGTCTGCCATTAGCACAGTCAGTGTAGTCAGCTCAGCTATCACCATTGAGACCGTGTCTGTGCCTCGACCTAGGTTGGGCAAAACTAAACATGGCGGTGTTCGCCTTAGCAATCTCACTAGGATAAAGACCACCTCCATTCCTGTCATTACTGAAAGAGATCATGATACCTCACATCTCAAAATAGGGCTACTTAATGTTAGATCCCTTACTTCAAAGGCAATTATAGTCAATGAACTAATCACTGATCATAATCTTGATGTGATTGGCCTGACTGAAACATGGCTTAAGCCTGATGAATTTACTGTTTTAAATGAGGCCTCACCTCCTGGCTACACTAGTGACCACATCCCCCGTGCATCCCGCAAAGGCGGAGGTGTTGCTAACATTTACGATAGCAAATTTCAATTTACACAAAAAAAATGACATTTTCGTCTTTTGAGCTTCTAGTCATGAAATCTATGCAGCCTACTCAATCACTTTTTATAGCTACTGTTTACAGGCCTCCTGGGCCATATACAGCGTTTCTCACTGAGTTCCCTGAATTCCTATCGGACCTTGTAGTCATAGCAGATAATATTCTAATCTTTGGTGACTTTAATATTCACATGGAAAAGTCCACAGACCCACTCCAAAAGGCTTTCGGAGCCATCATCGACTCAGTGGGTTTTGTCCAACATGTCTCTGGAACCACTCACTGTCACAGTCATACGCTGGACCTAGTTTTGTCCCATGGAATAAATGTGGTGGATCTTAATGTTTTTCCTCATAATCCTGGACTATCGGACCACCATTTTATTACGTTTGCAATTGCAACAAATAATCTGCTTAGACCCCAACCAAGGAACATCAAAAGTCGTGCTATAAATTCACAGACAACACAAAGATTCCTTGATGCCCTTCCAGACTCCCTCTGCCTACCCAAGGACGCCAGAGGACAAAAATCAGTTAACCACCTAACTGAGGATCTCAATTTAACCTTGCGCAATACCCTAGATGCAGTTGCACCCCTAAAAACTAAAAAAATGTCTCATAAGAAACTAGCTCCCTGGTACACAGAAAATACCCGAGCTCTGAAGCAAGCTTCCAGAAAATTGGAACGGAAATGGCGCTACACCAAACTGGAAGTCTTCCGACTAGCTTGGAAGGACGGTACCGTGCAGTACCGTAGAGCCCTTACTGCTGCTCGATCATCCTATTTTTCTAACTTAATTGAGGAAAATAAGAACAATCCGAAATTCCTTTTTAATACTGTCGCAAAGCTAACTAAAAAGCAGCATTCCCCAAGAGAGGATGACTTTCACTTTAGCAGTGATAAATTCATGAACTTCTTTGAGGAAAAGATTATGATTATTAGAAAGCAAATTACGGACTCCTCTTTAAACCTGCATATTCCTCCAAACCTCAGTTGTCCTGAGTCTGCACAACTCTGCCAGGACCTAGGATCAAGAGAGACGCTCAAGTGTTTTAGTACTATATCTCTTGACACAATGATGAAAATAATCATGGCCTCTAAACCTTCAAGCTGCATACTGGACCCTATTCCAACTAAACTGCTGAAAGAGCTGCTTCCTGTGCTTGGCCCTCCTATGTTGAACATAATAAACGGCTCTCTATCCACTGGATGTGTACCAAACTCACTAAAAGTGGCAGTAATAAAGCCTCTCTTGAAAAAGCCAAACCTTGACCCAGAAAATATAAAATACTATCGGCCTATATCGAATCTTCCATTCCTCTCAAAAAATTTTGAGAAGGCTGTTGCGCAGCAACTCACTGCCTTCCTGAAGACAAACAATGTATACGAAATGCTTCAGTCTGGTTTTAGACCTCATCATAGCACTGAGACGGCACTTGTGAAGGTGGTAAATGACATTTTAATGGCATCGGACCGAGGCTCTGCATCTGTCCTCGTGCTCCTAGACCTTAGTGCTGCTTTTGATACCATCGATCACTACATTCTTTTGGAGAGATTGGAAACCCAAATTGGTCTACACGGACATGTTCTGGCCTGGTTTAGATCTTATCTGTCGGAAAGATATCAGTTTGTCTCTGTGAATGGTTTGTCCTCTGACAAATCAACTGTAAATTTCGGTGTTCCTCAAGGTTCCGTTTTAGGACCACTATTGTTTTCACTATATATTTTACCTCTTGGGGATGTTATTCGAAAACATAATGTAAACTTTCACTGCTATGCGGATGACACACAGCTGTACATTTCAATGAAACATGGTGAAGCCCCAAAATTGCCCTCGCTAGAAGCATGTGTTTCAGACATAAGGAAGTGGATGGCTGCAAACGTTCTACTATTAAACTCGGACAAAACAGAGATGCTTGTTCTAGGTCCCAAGAAACAAAGAGATCTTCTGTTGAATCTGACAATTAATCTTAATGGTTGTACAGTCGTCTCAAATAAAACTGTGAAGGACCTCGGCGTTACTCTGGACCCTGATCTCTCTTTTGAAGAACATATCAAGACCATTTCGAGGACAGCTTTTTTCCATCTACGTAACATTGCAAAAATCAGAAACTTTCTGTCCAAAAATGATGCAGAAAAATGCTAGAATCCTGACTAGAACCAAAAAATTTGATCATATTACTCCAGTGCTAGCCTCTCTACACTGGCTTCCTGTCAAAGCAAGGGCTGATTTCAAGGTTTTACTGCTAACCTACAAAGCATTACATGGGCTTGCTCCTACCTATCTCTCTGATTTGGTCCTGCCGTACATACCTACACGTACGCTACGGTCACAAGACGCAGGCCTCCTAATTGTCCCTAGAATTTCTAAGCAAACAGCTGGAGGCAGGGCTTTCTCCTATAGAGCTCCATTTTTATGGAACGGTCTGCCTACCCATGTCAGAGACGCAAACTCGGTCTCAACCTTCAAGTCTTTACTGAAGACTCATCTCTTCAGTGGGTCATATGATTGAGTGTAGTCTGGCCCAGGAGTGGGAAGGTGAACGGAAAGGCTCTGGAGCAACGAACCGCCCTTGCTGTCTCTGCCTGGGCGGTTCCCCTCTTTCCACTGGGATTCTCTGCCTCTAACCCTATTACAGGGGCTGAGTCACTGGCTTGCTGGGGCTCTCTCATGCCGTCCCTGGAGGGGGTGCGTCACCTGAGTGGGTTGATTCACTGTTGTGGTCATCCTGTCTGGGTTGGCGCCCCCCCCTTGGGTTGTGCCGTGGCGGAGATCTTTGTGGGCTATACTCAGCCTTGTCTCAGGATGGTAAGTTGGTGGTTGAAGATATCCCTCTAGTGGTGTGGGGGCTGTGCTTTGGCAAAGTGGGTGGGGTTATATCCTTCCTGTTTGGCCCTGTCCGGGGGTGTCCTCGGATGGGGCCACAGTGTCTCCTGACCCCTCCTGTCTCAGCCTCCAGTATTTATGCTGCAGTAGTTTATGTGTCGGGGGGCTAGGGTCAGTTTGTTATATCTGGAGTACTTCTCCTGTCCTATTCGGTGTCCTGTGTGAATCTAAGTGTGCGTTCTCTAATTCTCTCCTTCTCTCTTTCTTTCTCTCTCTCGGAGGACCTGAGCCCTAGGACCATGCCCCAGGACTACCTGACATGATGACTCCTTGCTGTCCCCAGTCCACCTGGCCATGCTGCTGTTCCAGTTTCAACTGACCTGAGCCCTAGGACCATGCCCCAGGACTACCTGACATGATGACTCCTTGCTGTCCCCAGTCCATCTGGCCATGCTGCTGCTCCAGTTTCAACTTCCACCTGACTGTGCTGCTGCTCCAGTTTCAACTGTTCTGCCTTATTATTATTCGACCATGCTGGTCATTTATGAACATTTGAACATCTTGGCCATGTTCTGTTATAATCTCCACCCGGCACAGCCAGAAGAGGACTGGCCACCCCACATAGCCTGGTTCCTCTCTAGGTTTCTTCCTAGGTATTGGCCTTTCTAGGGAGTTTTTCCTAGCCACCGTGCTTCTACACCTGCATTGCTTGCTGTTTGGGGTTTTAGGCTGGGTTTCTGTACAGCACTTTGAGATATCAGCTGATGTACGAAGGGCTATATAAATAAATTTGATTTGATTTGAAATTTGATTTACTTGCTATATTGTATTTACTTTGCCACCATGGCTTTTTTTGCCTTTACCTCCCTTATCTCACCTCATTTGCTCACATTGTATATAGACTTGTTTATACTGTATTATTGACTGTATGTTTGTTTTACTCCATGTGTAACTCTGTGTCGTTGTATGTGTCGAACTGCTTTGCTTTATCTTGGCCAGGTCGCAATTGTAAATGAGAACTTGTTCTCAACTTGCCTACCTGGTTAAATAAAGGTAAAATAAAAATAAAATAAATAAAAAATGAGGCTGAATGAACTGTTTTGCTGCTAGACAAGGCTCTGCTGATGTAGCAGCGGTAAGATGTTGGGACTGCTATTGGGACAGTTTTATGTAGGCCGTTTGTGGGCACCGTTTGTCATCATTATGGTGCAATTAATGTATTGTTTAGTGTTGTGTTGTGTAGTGGCTTTGCTGGCATGCATCCCACTTTTTATTTGTTTTGCCCCACCAAGATTCACATGCTAAAGTCGGCACTGGCCACGAGAGTGGATCCATTTTCAGAGCCACCTATACATAAGAAATGTATGCACGCATGACTGTAGGTCGCTTTGGATGAAGGCATCTGCTCAATGACATATATTGCATATTGTATTGTAACAGCTTTTATCTCAGGCAGAAACCTGAGTATCATTCATGGACATTGGGACAAGGAAGAAAAGGCAAGGTGGCCACAGTAGCGCGCTAGCCTGTTCAACTCTTCACAAGGCTCTGTGGAATCAGTCAGACATTGTACAACATGTTTTGAATCTAAACAGCCATTCCTGTTCCTCTTCATTCTATGCTGTTATTTGTTTCCATGGCAACTTTTTACAGCATAGATTTGCGTATTGTCACTTAAGTGTTTTGTTCTTGTTCATCTCGCTCCGGCAGAACCTTTTGATGTCATTCAAAACACTTCTAACAAGGTGATATCAGGAGGTGGACAGAGGGTCTGTGAATCGGTTAAGTGCCATGGTTACCAGAAGCCTGCCCACAGGTGCAATCGTCTCTCAATATGAAGTTCAATGGCAATTATTCTAAAGAAGTAATATTCCTGAAAATGACTGTCCGTAAGCATCAATTTGAAGCTAATTGGCCATCTTGTTTGACAGGGCAGTAATGAAGCTAAGATAACTTGTTAAATGTTGATATGAGTTGTTAAAACTTATGAAATGTTGATAAATCAGTAGCATTATATTGTCATGTAACTTCTTCTGTGTAGGGCTATAACCATGATAACTTACATTTATCCTTCTTCTTCTTCACAGAACTTTTAACAATAAGAGTGTTGATAATTTACACCACGTCTATCTGTCTATACATCTGTCTTTGGCCACCGAGGGAATTCAAGTGAGGTGATGACATAACTACCAATCACAAAAAAGCCCTCACAGAGAAATGTATTATTTGTTCTCATTCAGTGGAACCTCTTCATGCTGATTACGAAGTAACTCATCTCTTTTTTTGTGGAAGATTGGCTACCATCTTTTTAGTTGAACAGACAACTTAGAGACTACAGGGGTATGGTACAGACGACTAGACCCACAGGAAGCACTTTGTAGTAGGTTTTTCTATACCAGTAGAAACATCGAGGCAGTGATTTTGACCGTATATTTAATTTCATTTTGAAAGAGAGGATCTCTGTCTCTTTTAAAGTCATGCCCCGCTATAAATAAGTCTGTTGTTAGAATGTCAATAGGATGAACAGCACTAGAGAATAACTATGGGTCCAATAACACCTCAAATCACAGGGGTACAGATGAATACATCCACATAAAGCAATATTTTTGGTTCAAGTCATGATAGACAGGCCATTCTATAACTAGTGTAATGACTCTGTAGGCAGAGGAGTGTGTTTTAGTGTTTTGGTGCCAAACCAAGAGACAGACAAGGCAGTTCTGCACTCAAAGGGGATTTATGAACAACAACAAAAAAATGGTTCACAGGTAGCTTGGGGAATCTTCATGTTCCAAAATAACTTTCTCACAAAAAATAAGGCAAATAACTCTAAATCAACAACTGGCCCTTTATCGCAGTAACTGAACGTAAACTTAAATCACTGGGGAAGTAAAACATTTTTACCACAGGGCAGAGAGCTTCAACATGTCTGCATTGAGGTGCTGACTGGTTCAATGTTCGTGCTCCTCCCGACTCTCTCTCTCTCTCTCTGTCTGAATTCCACTACCTCCCCCACTGCTGCGGCTGCAGCTCTAATTGCAGCCAGCTGTACAGGATGTGCAGCTGCAGTCAATTAAGTCTCTGTGCAGAGATGCCACACCTTGTAATGAGTGGGTTTAGCCACCAGGTGGGCCAAAAGAAGGCCTTTCCCACCCTTGTACCCCTCGGGTGCTGACAGTAGCACAACATGGGGCCTTCTATGGGGCATTAGTTCCTGGAATCCCAGTCCCTTATGATTTGCTACTCTTTAAGTCAAACTCCTCCAATAGTGCAATGCATGTACTTTGACTTTATACTGCTTCTGATTGGACGGCCAAAAAGTAGGGATTTGTGGGTATAACAATGTACATGGATTTTTCCTGAATCATATTTTATATATGGCACTTTCTACATTCCCACAATGTATTCAATATGGATACTTTTCTGATAAACTGGTCTCACAATGTATTCAATATGGATCATTTCCTGATAAACTGGTCTCACAATGTTTTCAATATGGATCATTTCCTGATAAACTGGTCTCACAATGTATTCAATATGGATCATTTCCTGATAAACTGGTCTCACAATGTAAGAGGCAAAAGAAGGGCTCTTATGTTGACATGTTCTTATGTTTCTTCTCATAAAGTATGAGATATCTAAGAAGGGGCCTGATTTTTAACGATGTGAATCCATCATACTGGAATAGAAAACATGCCGAACAAGGGCTAGATTCAATCTGATCGCCTCTTTTTCGACTATGCCCCTTTCATGGTAAACACTGCATATATCGGTTGGATAATACACTGCGGATCTTCCGTGGTCCGCATTGAATCGAAGTCTTAGTGGTGAATTGTCAAACTAAATGTTATTTATTATTATATCAACACAATACTAACTATATACAGTATGACTGCCTCAAACATCAGCAACGTGACTGCAATGAATCAACCATAAAACAGAATGACTAGAATAATAGAAGCCCCTGCGACCACAGCAATTTGACAGTACAATTATGGGTACACTCAATTCTGACTTGAATGGAAATGGGCGATTCTAGGGATTATATTTCTATGGAATCAGCCGGCCCCACTGTGCACCTACTGTAGATAGCGTGTCCAACTGCCTGATTTCCTGGTGCGACAACAAAGAGGGATTACACAGGGCTTTGAGCAAAGTTATTTTTGATTGGTCTGACAAAGCCTCTTGAATGAAGTAGCAAGTCAGCTGATCTCCCATTGTTACCGTGTCAGGTCGGGTAAATGCAAGACAGAAGATTCTGTGATCATTTTTTTTTCCTTCATTGGAGGGAATCCATTCTCACTCAAGCAAAAGACAGCGTCCCAAATTTTTTTTATTTATTTTTATTTCACCTTTATTTAACCAGGTAGGCTAGTTGAGAACAAGTTCTCATTTGCAACTGCGACCTGGCCAAGATAAAGCATAGCAGTGTGAGCATACAACAAAGAGTTACACATGGAGTAAACAATTAACAAGTCAATAACACAGTAGAAAACAAAGGGGGGGGTGACACCCTAGTCCCTATAAAGTGTACTATATAGTGTACTACTTCTGGTAAAACATAGGGTGAATTTTGGGACACAGATCCATAGTATATTAGGATAAGTCAATCTGGGGTGTTCCAGAGGTCACCAGACAGAAGCTGTAAATCTCTGTGCTGCTTTCAAAGGAGGAACACTTTTTAAGCGTCGTGCCACATTTGGCAAAGCACCAGGTTCACCTTTTATTGTTTTGGGTTATGAATTTGCTCAGAAATGATTTTGTAATGGAACCAATGTTCCCTCTAAAGTGTGTGCACAGAAATATCAGCCCACAGAGAGAAGCACAAGACTGAACTTCACTCAAGTTTCTATATCACCAACCATTTCTGTAAAAAAAACTCAACCAGCCTCTTATTCCTTTTTTCTTTTTTTTGTCTAGGGCTTCAGCAGGCCTGTGTGCCAGGTAGGTGAACTGTTGCCATGTTGAACCATTTCATGTGTCTGAAGTAGAGCATGTGAGAGGAGTAGGGTGATGGAAATCCTTGATGCTTGCACACCACTCTGGCACTCAATGTCCTTTCCTACCTCTCTGCTAAAAAATCTGCTCCAGGCTCACTCGGAAAAAAAATCGAACTCCACCTCCAAATTCGCTCAATTATTTTTTGTTACTACCTGGACCTATTGAAACCAAACCATATTTATTTTAATGAACATGAAAAGCTGAAAGACGCGCAACACATCATCTCAAATAGGCTACATGTCATATTAAGCAGCATATAAACATGATAAATAGGTCAGGAGCCAGACAGGGAGCCAAAGATGGAACAAACGTGAATTATTTAGGCTATATAATGTCATTTATCTCAAGGCTATAGCGTTCAAAGAAATACCTTGTGAAGCATTTGCTAGTGCGACACAATATGCCGGTAGGGACATCGAGCGCGACACAATATGCCGGTAGGGACATCAAGCGCGCAGCATTTAAACAACATTTCGTTGTATTGATTAAATCATTATAGTCTATAAATTGCTCATACAGGCTGTGGTTTACTTAGAATTAAATACAAATGAATTAAAGAAAAATTATTATTAGTGCCTTTTTGAATTCAGATTTAGAATACATTTTTAGAAACACGAGTTCGGCCAGTCTTGGCCAGCTTCAGGTTCCTGCAATGGTGCCTGGAGAGCCGGTCAGCAGCGGAGAATGTCCTCTCACCACTGGGGATGCTAAACAGCCTTTTGGCCACTCATGCCAGGCTGGTCAGAGATGCAGAGTTGTTTTTTTTTTAATTATTTTTTTTATTTTTTATGCAAAATAACCCAATCAAAACGGAAAGCTCCTTGAACGTGAGAATGTGCCAGGCCTATTGTGTCAATATCAATTTGGCCTATTGTATAGATAATCGAACAACATTTTTTTTTTTTTATAATAGTTTGCTACAATTACACACTTAATTATCTACCCACCTCGTTCATTTACCTTAGCATGTGTATGTAGTAAGTACACCATCATACTTTTTGATGTGTTTTTATCAGAATCCATAATAATGCTTTACTTCATCACCGCACTTCCTCTCTTGCTCCTGGTCCTCATCTTTGTATAAGAAAAAATGTCCGTTTTATTAACTAGACAAGTCAGTTAAGTCAGTCATTCTTAATTACAATAACGGCCCTACGCCGGACGCTGGGGTAGTCACAGCCGGATGTGACACAGCCTGGATTTGAACCAGGGTGTGTGTAGTGACGCCCCAAGCACTGAGATGCAGTACCTGCAGTGCCAGCCTTGCCACCAGAGACTCTGGGTTCGCGCCCAGACTCTGTCGTAACCGGCCGCGACCTTGGGGCGACGCACAATTGGCCTAGCATCGTCCGGGTTAGGGAGGGTTTGGCCGGTAGGGATATCCTTGTCTCATCCCGCACCAGCGATTCCTGTGGTGGGCTGGGCGCAGTGCGCGCTAACCAAGGTTGCCAGGTGCACGGTGTTTCCTCCGACACATTGGTGCGGCTGGCTTCCGGGTTGGATACACGCTGTGTTAAAGAAGCAGTGCGGCTTGGTTGGGTTTGGAATCGGAGCACGCATGACTTTCAACCTTCGTCTCTCCCGAGCCCGTACGGGAGTTGTAGCGATGAGACAAGATAGTAGCTACTAAACAATTGGATACCACGAAATTGGGGAGAAAACGGGGTGAAATCCAACAACAACAGAAAAACCAGATGCAGTACCTTAGACCGCTGTGCCACTGAAGTCACCTTGATTTAACAACTGTGTGTTTTATCAGTTTCTTTATGTAAATATTTAGAGATCTCCATGACAGTAGTTAAAGCAAGGGGCTATAGCAGCACACAAGTAGACTACAAATGCATACTGGGGCAAACATGCCCTGAGCTCATGAAGTGAGCACTACTGGAGCGAAATTGGAGCGAGCTAGAAGGCCGACTCTCCGGCCTTTGGGAATCTCGCTCTGTGCTAGAGTCAAATTGGGCACGCTCCATTCCTTGCTCTGCTCCAGCTCCTCTCACATACTCTGGTCTGAAGGCACAAACTCTGCCTTCCGGCTGGCTCAAAGAGCAGATATTTTTCGGGGTGATTTAAATATTGACTGGCTTTCATCAAGCTGCCGACTCAAGAAAAAACTGTAATCTGTTACATGTAAAGTAGCTGTAATCCGTTACATTACCCAAATAAATATTGTAATCAGATTACATCGATTACATCGAGGATTACTTTTGAAATTCAGAAAGGATTGTTTGCGAGAAAAATCATTCTTGTCACGCCTTGGTCTTAGTATTTTGTGTTTTCTTTAATTATTTGTTCAGGCCAGGGTGTGACATGGGCTTATTGTGTTGTCGTATTGGGTTTTTTGTAGGCATTGGGATTGTGGCTGATTAGGGGGGTGTCTTGCATAGGCTTGGCTGCCTGAGGCGGTTCTCAATCAGAGTCAGGTGATTCTCGTGGTCTCTGATTGGGAACCATATTTAGGTAGCCGGGGTTTCACTGTGTATTTTGTGGGTGATTGTTCCTGTCTCTGTGTAGTTTCACCAGATAGGCTGTAATTAGGTTTCACGTTCCGTTTGTTGTTTTTGTATTTATAAGTTATTTCATGTATCGTCACTTTTTTCATTAAAGACATGAGTAACCACCACGCTGCATTTCGGTCCGACTCTCTTTCTACAAACGAAGAACGCGTTACAGAATCACCCAACACACTCGGACCGAGCAGCGTGTTAACAGGCAGCAGCGAAGGGAGGACGTTAGGGACAGCAGAGGCTTGGAGTATACGACGTGGGAAGAAATAGACAGGTGGGCGGCCGACCCAGAGAGAGTGCCTGAGCCCGCCTGGGATTCGCTGGAACAGTGCGAAGAGGGCTATAGACGAATGGAGTCGAAAAGAAAGACACTGCGGCGCAGAGTGAAAACCGAAAAGCAGCCCCAAAAATGTATTGTTGGGGGGCTTACAGGGAGTATGGCTATGCCAGGTAGGAGACCTGCGCAAACTCCCTGTGCTTACCGGGGGGCTAAAGAGACCGGGCAGGCACCGTGTTATGCTAGTGAGCGCACGGTGTCTCCAGTGCGGGTGCATAGCCCGGGGTACGGTTCATACCAGCCCTTCGTATTGGCCGGGCTAGAGTGGGCATCGAGCCAGGTAAGCTTGGGCAGGCTCGTGCTCAAGAGCTCCAGTGCGCCTGCACGGTCCGGTCTATCCAGAGCCACCTCCACACACCAGTCCTCCGGTAGCAGCTCCCCGCACCAGGCTTCCTGTGCGTGTCCTCGCTCCAGTATCACCAGTGCCTGCACCAGGCATCAGGCCTACAGTGCGCCTCGCCTCTCCTGCGCTGTCGGAGTCTCCCGCCTCTCCAGCGCTGTCGGAGCCTTTCTCCTCTCCTGCGCTACCGGAGTCTCCTGTCTGGTCCAGCGCTTCCAGAGCCTTCCTCCTCTACAGCGCTGCCGGAGCCTCCTGCCTGCATGAAGCAGCCTGAGCTGTCAGTCTGCAGGGAGCTGTCAGTCTGCAAGGAGCTGCCAGTCTGCAGGGAGCTGTCAGTCTGCAAGGAGCTGTCAGTCTGCAAGGAGCTGCCAGTCAGCAGGGTGCTGTCAGCCTGCATGGAGCAGTCAGAGCTGTCAGTCTGCATGAAGCAGCCAGAGCTGTCAGTCTGCAAAGAGCTGCCAGTCTGCAAAGAGCTGTCAGTCTGCAAGGAGCTGCCAGTCTGCAGGGTGCTGTCAGCCTGCATGGAGCAGTCAGAGCTGTCAGTCTGCATGAAGCAGCCAGAGCTGTCAGTCTGCAAAGAGCTGCCAGTCTGCAGGGAGCTGTCAGTCTGCAAGGAGCTGTCAGTCTGCAAGGAGCTGCCAGTCTGCAGGGTGCTGTCAGCCTGCATGGAGCAGTCAGAGCTGTCAGTCTGCATGAAGCAGCCAGAGCTGTCAGTCTGCAAGAGCTGCCAGTCTGCAGGGAGCTGTCAGTCTGCAAGGAGCTGTCAGCCTGCATGGAGCAGTCAGAGTTGTCAGTCTGCAAGGAGCTGCCAGTCTGCAGGGAGCTGTCAGTCTGCAAGGAGCTGTCAGTCTGCAAGGAGCTGCTAGTCTGCAGGGTGCTGTCAGCCTGCATGGAGCAGTCAGAGCTGTCAGTCTGCATGAAGCAGCCAGAGCTGCCAGTCTGCAAAGAGCTGCCAGTCTGCAAGGAGCTGTCAGCCTGCATGGAGCAGTCAGAGCTGTCAGAGCTGTCTGAATCTTCCAGATCTGCTAGTCAACCAGGATCTTCCAGATCCGCCAGCCAGCCAGGATCTACCGGAGCCTACTACCTACCTGAGCTTCATCTCAGTACTGGGCTTCCTCTCAGTACTGGGCTTCCCCTCAGTTCCGGGCTGCCCCTCAGTTCCGGGCTGCCCCTCAGTTCCGGGCTGCCCCTCAGTTCCGGGCTGCCCCTCAGTCCCGAGCTGCCCCTCAGTCCCGAGCTGCCCCTCAGTCCCGAGCTGCCCCTCAGTCCCGAGCTGCCCCTCAGTCCCGAGATGCCCCTCAGTCACGAGCTGCTCCTCAGTTCTGTGGGGTTCTGGGTGAGGACTATTAGGCCATGGTCGGCGGCGAGGGTGGATTATCCCAGGACACGAAGGGGAGGAACTATGACATTTATGGAGTGGGGTCCACGTCCCGAGCCGGAGCCGCCACCATGGACAGACGCCCACCCGGACCCTCCCTATGGTTTTGAGGTGCGTCCGGGAGTCCGCACCTTGGGGGGCGGGTTCTGTCACGCCTTGGTCTTAGTATTTTGTGGTTTCTTTAATTATTTGTTCAGGCCAAGGTGTGACATGGGCTTATTGTGTTGTCGTATTGGGGTTTTTGTAGGCATTGGGATTGTGGCTGATTAGGGGTGTGTCTTGCATAGGCTTGGCTGCCTGAGGCGGTTCTCAATCAGAGTCAGGTGATTCTCGTGGTCTCTGATTGGGAACCATATTTAGGTAGCCGGGGTTTCACTGTGTATTTTGTGGGTGATTGTTCCTGTCTCTGTGTAGTTTCACCAGATAGGCTGTAGTTAGGTTTCACGTTCCGTTTGTTGTTTTTGTATTTATAAGTTATTTCATGTATCGTCACTTTTTTGAGTAACCACCACGCTGCATTTCGGTCCGACTCTCTTTCTACAAACGAAGAACGCCGTTACAATTCTGACACTTTTCTGTTTTCTTAATGACATTCAGCATTGAAAAAAGGCGCAAATTGGAATTTGTTCCACCTGATCGATCCTGACCACCAATCAGAGACCACTATGATGACACACTAAATGATGACCACCAATCAGAGACTACTATGATGACACACCAAATGATGACCACCAATCAGAGACCGCTATGATGACACACCAATTGTGTTTGATGGATCGCGGGGAAAAGAGCAGGAATAGGCTTTTGTCGGCTACAGTCCAAGCTATGTCTTCCAATGGTACGACTGCTGTTCCAACGATTATTCTAACTTGAATAACACTGGAGGTAAGGATGACAGCGGTGGTGTAGTCTACGGCGATACGGATATCACTTATTTATGATATCCACATAGAGCATTGATGTGAATCACACTGCTTCTCTCTCATTTAGCTATTTGCTCCTTACGGATTGTGGTTGTTGTGGATGGCTGTTCACAAATGTAAATGTGCATTTGAACCCAATAATGGTTGAATTCAAGACGTTTAAGCTGCCTATCAAATCATTGTTTTTGAAACCAGTGGACAGCCACTGAAAACATGCGCTCTTGCAACAGCTGCATAGTGAGGATCCCAGCCTATGGAACAACAGCTGCATAGTGCAGATCCCAGCCTATGGAACAACAGCTGCATAGTGCAGATCCCAGCCTATGGAACAACAGCTGCATAGTGCAGATCCCAGCCTATGGAACAACAGCTGCATAGTGCAGATCCCAGCCTATGGAACAACAGCTGCATAGTGCAGATCCCAGCCTATGGAACAACAGCTGCATAGTGCAGATCCCAGCCTATGGAACAACAGCTGCATAGTGCAGATCCCAGCCTATGGAACAACAGCTGCATAGTGCAGATCCCAGCCTATGGAACAACAGCTGCATAGTGCAGATCCCAGCCTATGGAACAACAGCTGCATAGTGCAGATCCCAGCCTATGGAACAACAGCTGCATAGTGCAGATCCCAGCCTATGGAACAACAGCTGCATAGTGCAGATCCCAGCCTATGGAACAACAGCTGCATAGTGCAGATCCCAGCCTATGGAACAACAGCTGCATAGTGAGGATCCCAGCCTATAGAACAACAGCTGCATAGTGAGGATCCCAGCCTATGGAACAACAGCTGCATAGTGCAGATCCCAGCCTATGGAACAACAGCTGCATAGTGCAGATCCCAGCCTATGGAACAACAGCTGCATAGTGTAGATCCCAGCCTATGGAACAACAGCTGCATAGTGCAGATCCCAGCCTATGGAACAACAGCTGCATAGTGAGGATCCCAGCCTATGGAACAACAGCTGCATAGTGCAGATCCCAGCCTATGGAACAACAGCTGCATAGTGCAGATCCCAGCCTATGGAATAACAGCTGCATAGTGAGGATCCCAGCCTATGGAACAACAGCTGCATAGTGCAGATCCCAGCCTATGGAACAACAGCTGCATAGTGCAGATCCCAGCCTATGGAACAACAGCTGCATAGTGCAGATCCCAGCCTATGGAATAACAGCTGCATAGTGAGGATCCCAGCCTATGGAACAACAGCTGCATAGTGCAGATCCCAGCCTATGGAACAACAGCTGCATAGTGCAGATCCCAGCCTATGGAACAACAGCTGCATAGTGCAGATCCCAGCCTATGGAACAACAGCTGCATAGTGCAGATCCCAGCCTATGGAACAACAGCTGCATAGTGCAGATCCCAGCCTATGGAACAACAGCTGCATAGTGCAGATCCCAGCCTATGGAACAACAGCTGCATAGTGCAGATCCCAGCCTATGGAACAACAGCTGCATAGTGCAGATCCTAGCCTATGGAACAACAGCTGCATAGTGCAGATCCCAGCCTATGGAACAACAGCTGCATAGTGCAGATCCCAGCCTATGGAACAACAGCTGCATAGTGCAGATCCTAGCCTATGGAACAACAGCTGCATAGTGCAGATCCCAGCCTATGGAACAACAGCTGCATAGTGCAGATCCCAGCCTATGGTTATAAAAATGGGGCTTTTATTGCTCAATCTAATTCATGCTGATAAAAAAAAAAAAATCCATGGGCCTAATGGAAACATGCTCAAACTCGCACACTTCTGATAGACTTAAAGGGGCAATCTGTAGTTGCTACATCCATTTTTTGACTTATAAACTGTATATGTTAATGTAAATACAATTTGATCGTATTGGTATATGTAATAGAAAGTGATGGGTAAGAAGAAGTCTACATATAACCAACCCATAAGTAAAATGTAACATTCATATATGGCCATCTATGTTAACTTTAACATTGATTTATCATGCAATAGCTGTCTCTCAATTGGTAACATACATTTTTGTCTTCTTCTAATGCCTCTTAAGGGGAAGGTCATCTAAAAGTAACTGAATGTAATTAGATTACTTTACTGAGTTTGGGTAATCCAAAAGTTACGTTACTGATTACAGTTTTGGACACTTATAACTAGTAACTGTAGCTGATTACATTTAGAAAGTAACCTACCAACCCTCGTGATCACAATATAGTAGCCATATCTAGGGAATATCTAGGGAAACCAAAGTTCTAAAGGCAGGGCCTAATATATTGTATAAGAGGTCATCGACAACGATGAGACGGCCTATAGGGAGGAGGTCAGAGAACTGGCAATGTGGTGCCAGGTCAACAACCTCTCCCTCAATGTGAGCAAGACAAAGAAGCTGATCGTGGACTACAGGAAAAGGCGGGCCGAACAGGCCCCCATTGACATCGACGGGGCTGTAGTGGAGTAGGTCGAGAGTTTCAAGTTCCTTGGTGTCCACATCACCAACGAACTATTATGGCCCAAATATACCAAGACAGTCGTGAAGAGGGCACAACAAAACCTTTTCCCCCTCAGGAGACTGAAAAGATTTGGCATGGTCCCCAGATCCTCAGAATGTTCTATAGCTGCACCTTCGAGAGCTGACCGGTTGCATCACCGCCTGGTATGGCAACCACTCGGCATCTGACCATAAGGCACTACAGAGGGTAGTGCGAATGGCCCAGTACATCACTGGGGCCAAGCTTCCTGCCATCCAGGACCTATATAATAGGCGGTGTAAGAGGAAAGAACATAAGATTGTCAGAGACTCCAATCACCAAGTTATAGACTAATGCTACTTGCTGTTTGTTTGTTACCTATACATAGTCACTTCGCCCCCGCCTACATCTACAGATTACCTCAACTAGCCTGTACCCCTGCACACAGACTTGGTAATGTTATTCTTAATGTCTTAATGTCTTATTTTAGCCTACTTGGTAAATATTTTCTTCTTCTTCAACTGCACTGTTGGTTAAGGGCTTGTAATTAAGCATTTTACGGTAAAGTCTACACTTGTCGTATTCGGTGCATGTGCCAAATAAAGTTTGATTTGATTTAACAATACGTTTTGTAGTGATTCTTATGTTAAAAATGTAGGGGCGGCAGGGTAGCCTAGTGGTTAGAGTGTAGAGGCGGCAGGGTAGCCTAGTGGTTAGAGTGTAGAGGCGGCAGGGTAGCCTAGTGGTTAGAGTGTAGAGGCGGCAGGTAGCCTAGTGGTTAGAGTGTAGAGGCGGCAGGGTAGCCTAGTGGTTAGAGTGTAGAGGCGGCAGGGTAGCCTAGTGGTTAGAGTGTAGAGGCGGCAGGGTAGCCTAGTGGTTAGAGTGTAGAGGCGGCAGGGTAGCCTAGTGGTTAGAGTGTAGAGGCGGCAGGGTAGCCTAGTGGTTAGAGTGGAGGGGCGGCAGGGTAGCCTAGTGGTTAGAGTGTAGAGGCGGCAGGGTAGCCTAGTGGTTAGAGTGTAGAGGCGGCAGGGTAGCCTAGTGGTTAGAGTGTAGAGGCGGCAGGGTAGCCTAGTGGTTAGAGTGTAGAGGCGGCAGGGTAGCCTAGTGGTTAGAGTGTAGAGGCGGCAGGGTAGCCTAGTGGTTAGAGTGTAGAGGCGGCAGCGTAGCCTAGTGGTTCGAACGTTGGACTAGTAACCGGAAGGTTGCAAGTTCAAACCCCCGAGCTGACAAGGTACAAATCTGTTTTGCCCACTGTTCCTAGGCTGTCTTGGATGTGCACTTGACACATTTAGGAAATTGCAGGTACTAATAAACATGGACCCACTAAGAAAATGACAGTAAAAACTGTTAAATCCCCTTGGATTGATGAATAATTGAAAACCGATTGATAAACGTACTGCAAATTGAGAAATCATCTGACTAAACTAAATAAAAGAACAAGAAACTATACTATGAAATAAATGATATAAAGATTGATAGTAAAAAGCTTTGAAAAATGAATTTTTGGGTAAAAAAAATCTAACTCGGCTCCATAATTCATTGAATCAAATGGCTCATTCATCACAAAGCCCACTGATGTGGCCAACTACTTTAATTATTTTTTCATTGGCAAGTTTAGCAAACTTAGGCATGACATGCCAGCGAGAAACGCTAACACTACACATCCAAGTATATCTGACTGAACTATGAAAGAGAGGCGTTGTACTTTTGAATTCCGTAAAGTCAGTGTAGAAGAGGTGAAAAAAATTATTGTTGTCTATCAACAATGACAAGCCACCGGGATCTGACAATCTGGATGGAAAATTACTGAAGATAATAGCGGACGATATTGCCACTCTTATTTGCTATATCTTCAATTTAAGCCTACTAGAAAATGTGCGCCCTCAGGCCTGGAGGGAAGATAAAGTCATTCCGCTTCCCAAGAATAGTAAAGACCTCTTTACTGGCTCAAATAGCCAACCAATCAGCCTGTTACCAACCTTTAGTAAATTTCTGGAAAAAATGGTGTATCACCAGATACAAATGCTATTTTACAGTAAACAAATTGACAACAGACTTTCAGCACACTTATAGGGAAGGACATTCAACAGGCAGAACACTTACACAAATGACTGATGATTGGCTGAGAGAAATGTATGAAAAAAAGATTATTGATCATAGTCTGCTGCTGGAAAAACGTACAGTACCAAACGTCATTCCAGGGTTTTTCTTTATTTCGAATATTTTCTACATTGTAGAATAATAGTGAAGACATCAAAACTATGAAATAACACACATGGAATCATGTGGTAACCAAGAAAGTGTTAAACAAATACAAATGTATTTTATATTTGAGATTCTTCAAAGTAGCCATCCTTTGCCTTGATGACAGCTTTGCACACTCTTGGCATTCTCTCAACCATTCTCTCAACCAGCTTCATGATGTAGTCACCTGGAATGTATTTCAATTTAACAGGTGTGCCTTGTTAAAAGTAAATTTGTGGAATTTCTTTCCTTCTTTAATGCGTTTGAGCCAATCAGTTGTGTTGTGACAAGGTAGGGGTGATATACAGAAGATAGACCTATTTGGTAAAAGACCATGTCAATATTATGGCAAGAATAGCTCAAATAAGCAAAGAGAAACGACAGTCCATCATTACTTTAAGTCATGGTAAGTCAATACGGAAAATGTCAAGAACTTTAAAAGTTTCAGTTGTGCAGTTGCAAAAACCATCAAGTGAAACTGGCTCTCATGAGGACCGCCACAGGAAAGGAAGAACTAGAGTTCAATTAGGGTTAGGATAAGTTTATTAGAGTTACCAGCCTGAGAAACTGCAGCCCAAATAAATGCTTCACAGAGTTCAAGTAACAAATACATCTCAATATCAACTGTTCAGAGGAGACTGCATGAATCAGGCCTTCATTGTTGAATTGCTGCAAAGAAACCACTACTAAAGGACACCAATAAGAATAAGATACTTGCTTGGGCCAAGAAACACAAGCAATGGACATTAGACCGGTGAAATCTGTCCTTTGGTCTGATGAGTCTAAATTTGAGTCAAAATATTTGGTTCCAACCGCCGTGTCTTTGTGAGACGCAGAGTAGGTGAATGGATGATCTCCACATGTCGGGTTCCCACCGTGAAGCATGGAGGAGGTGTGATGATTTGGGTAGCCTATGCTGGTGACACTGTCTGTGATTTATTTAGAATTCAAGGCACAATTAACCAGCATGGCTACCACAGCATTATGCAGAGGTATGTCATCCCATCTGGTTTGCGCTTAGTGCGACTATCATTTATTTTTCAACAGGATAATGATCCACAACACCTCCAAGCTGTGTATGGGCTATTTGACCAAGAAGGAGAGTGATGGAGTGCTTCATCGGATGACCAGGCCTCCACAATCACCTGACCTCAACCCAATAGAGATGGTTTGGGATGAGTTGGACCGCAGAGTACAGAAAAAGCCGCAAATAAGTGCTCAGCATTTGTGGGAACTCCTTCAAGAATGTTGGAAACACATTCCAGGTGAAGCTGGTTGAGAGAACGCCAAGACTGTGCAAAACTGTCATCAATAGAAAGGCTGGCTACTTGGAAGAATCTATCAAATCTAAAATACATTTTGACTTGTTAATCACTTTTTTGGTTACTACATGTGTTATTTCATAGTTTTGATGTCTGCACTATTACTCTACAATGTTGAACATAGTAGAAATAAAGATAAACCCTTGAATGAGTAGGGATATGTCCAAACTTTATATCAAACTGTATATATTTTTTTGATGCGTCCCTGGTTAAAACTGTAACTTAAACTGGGTATAACCTCTGTGTTTACAGTAAACGCACGCAGGAATTTTCACAAAATTCAAGTTTGCGCTCATCAGAATTTGATCAGTGCTGGAAAAAATTTGAGGGAACGTTGAGAGGGACAATATTCCACAGGCCACTATCAACAACCTGATCAACTCTATGTAAAAGAGATGTGTCACGCTGCATGAGGCAAATGGTGGTCACACCAGATACTGACCGGTTTTCTGATCCACGCCCCCTACCTTATTTTTAAGGTGTCTGTGACCAACAGATGCATATCTGTATTCCCAGTCATGTTAAATCCATAGATAAGCACCTATTTCATTCATTTCAATTGGCTCCTTATAGCAACTGTAACTCAGTATTTTTTTTTATGTTGCATGTTGAGTTTGTATTTTTGTTCAGTATATTTAAGAATATTCTGACTATGCGTTAGCCTTCTGCGAATCTTACTAAGAACCTGAAGACCGTTGTGTTGCTATGCAGCTACGGCCTCAAGTGGACCAACAAGCAGTAGGCTATCTATTATAGATAGACCTGTCCAATAGTAGACAGGGTGTGTGTGTGTGCGTGTGTGCGTGCATGTGTGGACATGGATTGTGACTCTGTTGTTTGTGGTGACCATTGATCCTGTTTGTATCAATTGTTGAAGTGGTAGGAGTGAGTCTGTTCCTAGTCCTCTGGTTCATTGGCTCCAGGAATGGCTTTAAGGTCACTCTCATCTTACAATCTTGTCCCTTTGTTGCCAAAACCATTTTTAAAGGACTTAATCACCTCAGTAAATGGCTGCAATTAGGTACTTGTAGCATGTGAGTATACAGTAACTATGCAATCAATAGTAAACATTGATAAAACTGGCAGAATGTGCCTTTATTAAGGGGTTCTAAAGTAATGCGTAATAACAGCTGGTTCCTGGTGAGAGTGTTTAGTTCACAAGATGTTTGGACTGATCTCCCCTAGGCCTCTAGTACCTCCATGTATCTCCTAGGCCTTTAGTACCTCCATGTATCCCCTAGGACTCTAGTACCTCCATGTATCTCCTCTGTGTAGTACCTCCATGTATCTCCACTGTGTAGTACCTCCATGTATCTCATCTGTGTAATACCTCCATGTATCTCCACTGTGTAGTACCTCCATGTATCTCCACTGTGTAGTACCTCCATGTATCTCCTCTGTGTAATACCTCCATGTATCTTCTCTGTGTAGTACCTCCATGTATCTTCTCTGTGTAGTACCTCCATGTATCTCCACTGTGTAGTACCTCCATGTATCTCCTAGGCCTCTAGTACCTCCATGTATCTCCACTGTGTAATACCTCCATGTATCTCCACTGTGTAATACCTCCATGTATCTCCTAGGCCTCTAGTACCTCCATGTATCTCCTCTGTGTAGTACCTCCATGTATCTCCACTGTGTAATACCTCCATGTATCTCCCCTAGGCCTCTAGTACCTCCATGTATCTCCTCTGTGTAGTACCTCCATGTATCTCCTCTGTGTAGTACCTCCATGTATCTCCACTGTGTAGTACCTCCATGTATCTCATCTGTGTAATACCTCCATGTATCTCCACTGTGTAGTACCTCCATGTATCTCCTCTGTGTAATACCTCCATGTATCTTCTCTGTGTAGTACGTCCATGTATCTTCTCTGTGTAGTACCTCCATGTATCTCCACTGTGTAGTACCTCCATGTATCTCCTAGGCCTCTAGTACCTCCATGTATCTCCACTGTGTAATACCTCCATGTATCTCCTAGGCCTCTAGTACCTCCATGTATCTCCTCTGTGTAGAACCTCCATGTATCTCCACTGTGTAATACCTCCATGTATCTCCCCTAGGCCTCTAGTACCTCCATGTATCTCCTCTGTGTAGTACCTCCATGTATCTCCTCGGTGTAGTACCTCCATGTATCTCCTCTGTGTAATACCTCCATGTATCTCCTCTGTGTAATACCTCCATGTATCTCCTAGGCCTCTAGTACCTCCATGTATCTCCACTGTGTAATACCTCCATGTATCTCCCCTAGGCCTCTAGTACCTCCATGTATCTCCTCTGTGTAGTACCTCCATGTATCTCCTCTGTGTAGTACCTCCATGTATCTCCTCTGTGTAGTACCTCCATGTATCTCCTAGGCCTCTAGTACCTCCATGTATCTGCTCTGTGTAATACCTCCATGTATCTCCTCTGTGTAGTACCTCCATGGATCTCCTCTGTGTAATACCTCCATGTATCCCCTATGCCTCTAGTACCTCCATGTATCTCCTCTGTGTAGTACCTCCATGTATCTCCTCTATCTAATACCTCCATGTATCTCCTAGGCCTCTAGTATCTCCATGTATCTCCTCTGTGTAATACCTCCATGTATCTCCTAGGCCTCTAGTATCTCCAAGTATCTCCTCTGTGTAGTACCTCCATGTATCTACTCGGTGTAGTACCTCCATGTATCCCCTATGCCTCTAGTACCTCCATGTATCTCCTCTGTGTAGTACCTCCACGTATCCCCTATGCCTCTCGTACCTCCATGTATCTCCTCTGTGTAATACCTCCATGTATCTCCTAGGCCTCTAGTACCTCCATGTATCTCCTCTGTGTAGTACCTCCATGTATCTCCTCTGTGTAGTACCTCCATGTATCTCCACTGTGTAATACCTCCATGTATCTCCTAGGACTCTAGTACCTCCATGTATCTCCTCTGTGTAGTACCTCCATGTATCTTCTCTGTGTAGTACCTCCATGTATCTCCACTGTGTAGTACCTCCATGTATCTCCTAGGCCTCTGGTACCTCCATGTCTCTCCTCTGTGTAATACCTCCATGTATCTCCTAGGCCGCTAGTATCTCCATGTATCTCCTCTGTGTAATAACTCCATGTATCTCCTAGGCCTCTAGTACCTCCATGTATCTCATCTGTGTAGTACCTCCATGTATCTCCTCGGTGTAGTACCTCCATGTATCCCCTATGCCTCTAGTACCTCCATGTATCTCCTCTGTGTAGTACCTCCATGTATCCCCTATGCCTCTCGTACCTCCATGTATCTCCTCTGTGTAATACCTCCATGTATCTCCTCTGTGTAGTACCTCCATGTATCTCCACTGTGTAATACCTCCATGTATCTCCTAGGCCTCTAGTACCTCCATGTATCTCCTCTGTGTAGTACCTCCATGTGTCTCCTCTGTGTAGTACCTCCATGTATCTCCTCTGTGTAGTACCTCCATGTATCTCCTCTGTGTAGTACCTCCATGTATCTCCTCTGTGTAGTACCTCCATGTATCTCCTCTGTGTAGTACCTCCATGTATCTCCTCTGTGTAGTACCTCCATGTATCTCCTCTGTGTAGTACCTCCATGTATCTCCTCTGTGTAGTACCTCCATGTATCTCCTATGCCTCTAGTACCTCCATGTATCTTCTCTGTGTAGTACCTCCATGTATCTATTCTGTGTAGTACCTCCATGTATCTCCTCTGTGTAGTACCTCCATGTATCTCCTAGGCCTCTAGTACCTCCATGTATCTCCTCTGTGTAGTACCTCCATGTATCTCCTCTGTGTAGTACCTCCATGTATTTCCTCTGTGTAGTACCTCCATGTATCTCCTAGGCCTCTAGTACCTCCATGTATCTGCTCTGTGTAATACCTCCATGTATCCCCTATGCCTCTAGTACCTCCATGTATCTCCTCTGTGTAGTAACTCCATGTATCACCTCTGTGTAATACCTCCATGTATCTGCTAGGCCTCTAGTACCTCCATGTATCTCCTCTGTGTAGTACCTCCATGTATCTCCTCGGTGTAGTACCTCCATGTATCCCCTATGGCTCTAGTACCTCCATGTATCTCCTCTGTGTAGTACCTCCATGTATCCCCTATGCCTCTCGTACCTCCATGTATCTCCTCTGTGTAATACCTCCATGTATCTCCTCTGTGTAATACCTCCATGTATCTCCTCTGTGTAGTACCTCCATGTATCTCCACTGTGCAGTACCTCCATGTATCTGCACTGTGTAATACCTCCATGTATCTCCTAGGCCTCTAGTACCTCCATGTATCTCCTCTGTGTAGTACCTCCATGTATCTCCTCTGTGTAGTACATCCACGTATCTCCTCTATCTAATACCTCCATGTATCTCCACTGTGTAATACCTCCATGTATCTCCTCTGTGTAGTACCTATATGTATCTCCTCTGTGTAGTACCTCCATGTATCTTCTCTGTGTAGTACCTCCATGGATCTCCTCTGTGTAATACCTCCATGTATCTCCTAGGCCTCTAGTACCTCCATGTATCTCCTCTGTGTAGTACCTCCATGTATCTCCTCTGTGTAGTACCTCCATGTATCTTCTCTGTGTAGTACCTCCATGTATCTCCACTGTGTAGTACCTCCATGTATCTCCTAGGCCTCTAGTACCTCCATGTCTCTCCTCTGTGTAGTACCTCCATGTATCTCCACTGTGTAGTACCTCCATGTATCTCCTAGGCCTATAGTACCTCCATGTCTCTCCTCTGTGTAGTACCTCCATGTATCTCCACTGTGTAGTACCTCCATGTATCTCCTAGGACTCTAGTACCTCCATGTCTCTCCTCTGTGTAATACCTCCATGTATCTCCTAGGCCTCTAGTATCTCCATGTATCTCCTCTGTGTAATACCTCCATGTATCTCCTAGGCCTCTAGTACCTCCATGTATCTCCTCTGTGTAGTACCTCCATGTATCTCCTCTGTGTAGTACCTCCATGTATCCCCTATGCCTCTCGTACCTCCATGTATCTCCTCTGTGTAATACCTCCATGTATCTCCTAGGCCTCTAGTACCTCCATGTATCTCCTCTGTGTAGTACCTCCATGTATCTCCTCTGTGTAGTACCTCCATGTATCTCCACTGTGTAATACCTCCATGTATCTCCTAGGCCTCTAGTACCTCCATGTATCTCCTCTGTGTAGTACCTCCATGTATCTCCTCTGTGTAGTACCTCCATGCATCTCCTCTGTGTAGTACCTCCATGTATCTCCTCTGTGTAGTACCTCCATGTATCTCCTCTGTGTAGTACCTCCATGTATCTTCTCTGTGTAGTGCCTCCATGTATCTTCTCTGTGTAGTACCTCCATGGATCTCCTCTGTGTAATACCTCCATGTATCTCCTAGGCCTCTAGTACCTCCATGTATCTCCTCTGTGTAGTACCTCCATGTATCTCCTCTGTGTAGTACCTCCATGTATCTTCTCTGTGTATTACCTCCATGTATCTCCACTGTGTAGTACCTCCATGTATCTCCTAGGCCTCTAGTACCTCCATGTATCTCCTCTGTGTAGTACCTCCATGTATCTCCACTGTGTAGTACCTCCATGTATCTCCTCTGTGTAGTACCTACATGTATCTCCTACGCCTCTAGTACCTCCATGTATCTCCACTGTGTAATACCTCCATGTATCCCCTATGCCTCTAGTACCTCCATGTATCTTCTCTGTGTAGTACCTCCATGTATCTCCACTGTCTAGTACCTCCATGTATCTCCACTGTGTAGTACCTCCATGTATCTCCTCTGTGTAGTACCTCCATGTATCTCCTAGGCCTCTAGTACCTCCACGTATCTCCACTGTGTAATACCTCCATGTATCTCCTAGGCCTCTAGTACCTCCATGTATCTCCTCTGTGTAATACCTCCATGTATCTCCTAGGCCTCTAGTACCTCCATGTATCGCCTAGGCTTCTAGTACCTCCATGTATCTCCTCTGTGTAATACCTCCATGTATCTCCAAGGCCTCTAGTACCTCCATGTATCCCCTAGGCCTCTAGTACCTCCATGCATCTCCTCTGTGTAATACCTCCATGTATCTCCTAGACCTCTAGTACCTCCATGTATCCCCTAGGCCTCTGTACCTCCATGTATCTCCTCTGTGTAGTACCTCCATGTATCCCCTATGCCTCTAGTACCTCCATGTATCTCCTCTGTGTAATACCTCCATGTATCTCCTCTGTGTAATACCTCCATGTATCTCCTAGGCCTCTAGTACCTCCATGTATCTCCTCTGTGTAGTACCTCCATGTATTTCCACTGTGTAATACCTCCATGTATCTCCCCTAGGCCTCTAGTACCTCCATGTATCTCCTCTGTGTAGTACCTCCATGTATCTCCTCTGTGTAGTACCTCCATGTATCTCCTCTGTGTAATACCTCCATGTATCTCCTCTGTGTAGTACCTTCATGTATCTCCTCTGTGTAGTACCTCCATGTATCTCCTCTGTGTAGTACCTCCATGTATCTCCTCTGTGTAGTACCTCCATGTATCTCCTCTGTGTAGTACCTCCATGTATCTTCTCTGTGTAGTACCTCCATGTATCTTCTCTGTGTAGTACCTCCATGGATCTCCTCTGTGTAATACCTCCATGTATCTCCTAGGCCTCTAGTACCTCCATGTATCTCCTCTGTGTAGTACCTCCATGTATCTCCTCTGTGTAGTACCTCCATGTATCTTCTCTGTGTAGTACCTCCATGTATCTCCACTGTGTAGTACCTCCATGTATCTCCTAGGCCTCTAGTACCTCCATGTATCTCCTCTGTGTAGTACCTCCATGTATCTCCTCTGTGTAGTACCTCCATGTATCTCCTCTGTGTAGTACCTCCATGTATCTCCTAGGCCTCTAGTACCTCCATGTATCTCCTCTGTGTAGTACTTCCATGTATCTCCTAGGCAACTAGTACCTCCATGTATCTTATCTGTGTAGTACCTCCATGTATCTCCTCTGTGTAGTACCTCCATGTATCTCCTCTGTGTAGTACCTCCATGTATCTCCTAGGCCTCTAGTACCACCATGTATCTCCTCTGCGTAGTACCTCCATGTATCTCCTCTGTATAGTACCTCCATGTATTCCCTCTGTGTAGTACCTCCATGTATCTCCTAGGCCTCTAGTACCTCCATGTATCTCCTCTGTGTAGTACCTCCATGTATCTCCTCTGTGTAGTACCTCCATGTATCTCCTCTGTGTAGTACCTCCATGTATCTCCTCTGTGTAGTACTTCCATGTATCTCCTATGCCTCTAGTACCTCCATGTATCTTCTCTGTGTAGTACCTCCATGTATCTCCTCTGTGTAGTACCTCCATGTATCTCCTCTGTGTAGTTCCTCCATGTATCTCCTAGGCCTCTAGTATCTCCATGTATCTCCTCTGTGTAATACCTCCATGTATCTCCTAGGCCTCTAGTACCTCCATGTATCTCCTCTGTGTAGTACCTCCATGTATCTCCTCGGTGCAGTACCTCCATGTATCCCCTATGCCTCTAGTACCTCCATGTATCTCCTCTGTGTAGTACCTCCATGTATCCCCTAGGCCTCTAGTACCTCCATGTATCTCCTCTGTGTAATACCTCCATGCATATCCTCTGTGTAATACCTCCATGTATCTCCTAGGCCTCTAGTACCTCCATGTATCTCCTCTGTGTAGTACCTCCATGTATCTCCACTGTGTAATACCTCCATGTATCTCCCCTAGGCCTCTAGTACCTCCATGTATCTCCTCTGTGTAGTACCTCCATGTATCTCCTCTGTGTAGTACCTCCATGTATCTCCTCTGTGTAGTACCTCCATGTATCTCCTCTGTGTAGTACCTCCATGTATCTCCTCTGTGTAGTACCTCCATGTATCTCCTCTGTTTAATACCTCCATGTATCTCCTCTGTTTAATACCTCCATGTATCTCCTAGGCCTCTAGTACCTCCATGTATCTCCTCTGTGTAGTACCTCCATGTATCTCCTCTGTGTAGTACCTCCATGTATCTCCTAGGCCTCTAGTACCTCCATGTATCTCCTCTGTGTAGTACTTCCATGTATCTCCTATGCCTCTAGTACCTCCATGTATCTTCTCTGTGTAGTACCTTCATGTATCTCCTCTGTGTAGTACCTCCATGTATCTCCTCTGTGTAGTACCTCCATGTATCTCCTCTGCGTAGTACATCCATGTATCTCCTCTATCTAATACCTCCATGTATCTCATAGGCCTCCAGTATCTCCATGTATCTCCTCTGTGTAATACCTCCATGTATCTCCTAGGCCTCTAGTACATCCATGTATCTCCTCTGTGTAGTACCTCCATGTATCTCCTCGGTGCAGTACCTCCATGTATCCCATATGCCTCTAGTACCTCCATGTATCTCCTCTGTGTAGTACCTCCATGTATCCCCTATGCCTCTAGTACCTCCATGTATCTCCTCTGTGTAATACCTCCATGTATCTCCTAGGCCTCTAGTACCTCCATGTATCTCCTCTGTGTAGTACCTCCATGTATCTCCTCTGTGTAGTACCTCCATGTATATCCTCTGTGTAGTACCTCCATGTAGCTCCACTGTGTAGTACCTCAATGTATCTCCTCTATCTAATACCTCCATGTATCTCCTAGGCCTCTAGTACCTCCACGTATCTCCTCTATCTAATACCTCCATGTATCTCCTCTGTGTAGTACCTCCATGTATCTCCTCTGTGTAGTACCTCCATGTATCTCCACTGTGTAGTACCTCCATGTATCTCCTCTATCTAATACCTCCATGTATCTCCTAGGCCTCTAGTACCTCCACGTATCTCCTCTATCTAATACCTCCATGTATCTCCTCTGTGTAGTACCTCCATGTATCTCCTCTGTGTAGTACCTCCATGTATCTCCTCTGTGTAGTACCTCCATGTATCTCCTAGGCCTCTAGTACCTCCATGTATCTCCACTGTGTAATACCTCCATGTATCTCCTAGGCCTCTAGTACCTCCATGTATCTCCTCTGTGTAATACCTCCATGTATCTCCTAGGCCTCTAGTACCTCCATGTATCCCCTAGGCCTCTAGTACCTCCATGTATCTCCTCTGTGTAATACCTCCATGTATCTCCTAGACCTCTAGTACCTCCATGTATCCCCTAGGCCTCTAGTACCTCCATGTATCTCCTCTGTGTAGTACCTCCATGTATCCCCTATGACTCTAGTACCTCCATGTATCTCCTCTGTGTAATACCTCCATGTATCTCCTCTGTGTAATACTACCATGTATTTCCTAGGCCTCTAGTACCTCCATGTATCTCCTCTGTGTAGTACCTCCATGTATATCCACTGTGTAATACCTCCATGTATCTCCCCTAGGCCTCTAGTACCTCCATGTATCTCCTCTGTGTAGTACCTCCATGTATCTCCTCTGTGTAGTACCTCCATGTATCTCCTCTGTGTAATACCTCCATGTATCTCCTCTGTGTAGTACCTCCATGTATCTCCTAGGCCTCTAGTACCTCCATGTATCTCCTCTGTGTAATACCTCCATGTATCTCCTCTGTGTAGTACCTCCATGTATCTCCTCTCTGTAGTACCTCCATGTATCTCCTAGGCCTCTAGTACCTCCATGTATCTCCTCTGTGTAGTACCTCCATGTATCTCCTATGCCTCTAGTACCTCCACGTATCTTCTCAGTGTAGTAGCTCCATGTATCTCCTCTGTGTAGTACCTCCATGTATCTCCTCTGCGTAGTACCTCCATGTATCTCCTCTCTGTAGTACCTCCATGTATCTCCTAGGCCTCTAGTACCTCCATGTATCTCCTCTGTGTAGTACCTCCATGTATCTCCTCTGTGTAGTACCTCCATGTATCTCCTCTGTGTAGTACCTCCATGTATCTCCTCTGTGTAGTTCCTCCATGTATCTCCTAGGCCTCTAGTATCTCCATGTATCTCCTCTGTGTAATACCTCCATGTATCTCCTAGGCCTCTAGTACCTCCATGTATCTCCTCTGTGTAGTACCTCCATGTATCTCCTCGGTGCAGTACCTCCATGTATCCCCTATGCCTCTAGTACCTCCATGTATCTCCTCTGTGTAGTACCTCCATGTATCCCCTAGGCCTCTAGTACCTCCATGTATCTCCTCTGTGTAATACCTCCATGTATATCCTCTGTGTAATACCTCCATGTATCTCCTAGGCCTCTAGTACCTCCATGTATCTCCTCTGTGTAGTACCTCCATGTATCTCCACTGTGTAATACCTCCATGTATCTCCCCTAGGCCTCTAGTACCTCCATGTATCTCCTCTGTGTAGTACCTCCATGTATCTCCTCTGTGTAGTACCTCCATGTATCTCCTCTGTGTAGTACCTCCATGTATCTCCTCTGTGTAGTACCTCCATGTATCTCCTCTGTGTAGTACCTCCATGTATCTCCTCTGTTTAATACCTCCATGTATCTCCTCTGTTTAATACCTCCATGTATCTCCTAGGCCTCTAGTACCTCCATGTATCTCCTCTGTGTAGTACCTCCATGTATCTCCTCTGTGTAGTACCTCCATGTATCTCCTAGGCCTCTAGTACCTCCATGTATCTCCTCTGTGTAGTACTTCCATGTATCTCCTATGCCTCTAGTACCTCCATGTATCTTCTCTGTGTAGTACCTTCATGTATCTCCTCTGTGTAGTACCTCCATGTATCTCCTCTGTGTAGTACCTCCATGTATCTCCTCTGCGTAGTACATCCATGTATCTCCTCTATCTAATACCTCCATGTATCTCATAGGCCTCTAGTATCTCCATGTATCTCCTCTGTGTAATACCTCCATGTATCTCCTAGGCCTCTAGTACATCCATGTATCTCCTCTGTGTAGTACCTCCATGTATCTCCTCGGTGCAGTACCTCCATGTATCCCATATGCCTCTAGTACCTCCATGTATCTCCTCTGTGTAGTACCTCCATGTATCCCCTATGCCTCTAGTACCTCCATGTATCTCCTCTGTGTAATACCTCCATGTATCTCCTAGGCCTCTAGTACCTCCATGTATCTCCTCTGTGTAGTACCTCCATGTATCTCCTCTGTGTAGTACCTCCATGTATATCCTCTGTGTAGTACCTCCATGTAGCTCCACTGTGTAGTACCTCAATGTATCTCCTCTATCTAATACCTCCATGTATCTCCTAGGCCTCTAGTACCTCCACGTATCTCCTCTATCTAATACCTCCATGTATCTCCTCTGTGTAGTACCTCCATGTATCTCCTCTGTGTAGTACCTCCATGTATCTCCACTGTGTAGTACCTCCATGTATCTCCTCTATCTAATACCTCCATGTATCTCCTAGGCCTCTAGTACCTCCACGTATCTCCTCTATCTAATACCTCCATGTATCTCCTCTGTGTAGTACCTCCATGTATCTCCTCTGTGTAGTACCTCCATGTATCTCCTCTGTGTAGTACCTCCATGTATCTCCTAGGCCTCTAGTACCTCCATGTATCTCCACTGTGTAATACCTCCATGTATCTCCTAGGCCTCTAGTACCTCCATGTATCTCCTCTGTGTAATACCTCCATGTATCTCCTAGGCCTCTAGTACCTCCATGTATCCCCTAGGCCTCTAGTACCTCCATGTATCTCCTCTGTGTAATACCTCCATGTATCTCCTAGACCTCTAGTACCTCCATGTATCCCCTAGGCCTCTAGTACCTCCATGTATCTCCTCTGTGTAGTACCTCCATGTATCCCCTATGACTCTAGTACCTCCATGTATCTCCTCTGTGTAATACCTCCATGTATCTCCTCTGTGTAATACTACCATGTATTTCCTAGGCCTCTAGTACCTCCATGTATCTCCTCTGTGTAGTACCTCCATGTATATCCACTGTGTAATACCTCCATGTATCTCCCCTAGGCCTCTAGTACCTCCATGTATCTCCTCTGTGTAGTACCTCCATGTATCTCCTCTGTGTAGTACCTCCATGTATCTCCTCTGTGTAATACCTCCATGTATCTCCTCTGTGTAGTACCTCCATGTATCTCCTAGGCCTCTAGTACCTCCATGTATCTCCTCTGTGTAATACCTCCATGTATCTCCTCTGTGTAGTACCTCCATGTATCTCCTCTCTGTAGTACCTCCATGTATCTCCTAGGCCTCTAGTACCTCCATGTATCTCCTCTGTGTAGTACCTCCATGTATCTCCTATGCCTCTAGTACCTCCACGTATCTTCTCAGTGTAGTACCTCCATGTATCTCCTCTGTGTAGTACCTCCATGTATCTCCTCTGCGTAGTACCTCCATGTATCTCCTCTCTGTAGTACCTCCATGTATCTCCTAGGCCTCTAGTACCTCCATGTATCTCCTCTGTGTAATACCTCCATGTATCCCCTATGCCTCTAGTACCTCCATGTATCTCCTCTGTGTAGTACCTCCATGTATCTCCTCTGTGTAATACCTCCATGTATCTCCTCTGTGTAGTACCTCCATGTATCTCCTAGGCCTCTAGTACCTCCATGTATCTCCTCTGTGTAATACCTCCATGTATCTCCTCTGTGTAGTACCTCCATGTATCTCCTCTCTGTAGTACCTCCATGTATCTCCTAGGCCTCTAGTACCTCCATGTATCTCCTCTGTGTAGTACCTCCATGTATCTCCTATGCCTCTAGTACCTCCACGTATCTTCTCAGTGTAGTACCTCCATGTATCTCCTCTGTGTAGTACCTCCATGTATCTCCTCTGCGTAGTACCTCCATGTATCTCCTCTCTGTAGTACCTCCATGTATCTCCTAGGCCTCTAGTACCTCCATGTATCTCCTCTGTGTAATACCTCCATGTATCCCCTATGCCTCTAGTACCTCCATGTATCTCCTCTGTGTAGTACCTCCATGTATCTCCACTGTGTAGTACCTCCATGTATCTCCTCTGCGTAGTACATCCATGTATCTCCTCTATCTAATACCTCCATGTATCTCCTAGGCCTCTAGTATCTCCATGTATCTCCTCTGTGTAATACCTCCATGTATCTCCTAGGCCTCTAGTACCTCCATGTATCTCCTCTGTGTAGTACCTCCATGTATCTCCTCTGTGTAGTACCTCCATGTATCTCCTCTGTGTAGTACCTCCATGTATCTCCTCTGTGTAGTACCTCCATGTATCTCCTCTATCTAATACCTCCATATATCTCCTCTGTGTAGTACCTCCATGTATCTCCTCTGTGTAGTACCTCCATGTATCTCCTAGGCCTCTAGTACCTCCATGTATCTCCACTGTGTAATACCTCCATGTATCTCCTAGGCCTCTAGTACCTCCATGTATCTCCTCTGTGTAATACCTCCATGTATCTCCTAGGCCTCTAGTACCTCCATGTATCCCCTAGGCCTCTAGTACCTCCATGTATCTCCTCTGTGTAATACCTCCATGTATCTCCTAGACCTCTAGTACCTCCATGTATCCCCTAGGCCTCTAGTACCTCCATGTATCTCCTCTGTGTAGTACCTCCATGTATCCCCTATGACTCTAGTACCTCCATGTATCTCCTCTGTGTAATACCTCCATGTATCTCCTCTGTGTAATACTACCATGTATTTCCTAGGCCTCTAGTACCTCCATGTATCTCCTCTGTGTAGTACCTCCATGTATATCCACTGTGTAATACCTCCATGTATCTCCCCTAGGCCTCTAGTACCTCCATGTATCTCCTCTGTGTAGTACCTCCATGTATCTCCTCTGTGTAGTACCTCCATGTATCTCCTCTGTGTAATACCTCCATGTATCTCCTCTGTGTAGTACCTCCATGTATCTCCTAGGCCTCTAGTACCTCCATGTATCTCCTCTGTGTAATACCTCCATGTATCTCCTCTGTGTAGTACCTCCATGTATCTCCTCTCTGTAGTACCTCCATGTATCTCCTAGGCCTCTAGTACCTCCATGTATCTCCTCTGTGTAGTACCTCCATGTATCTCCTATGCCTCTAGTACCTCCACGTATCTTCTCAGTGTAGTACCTCCATGTATCTCCTCTGTGTAGTACCTCCATGTATCTCCTCTGCGTAGTACCTCCATGTATCTCCTCTGCGTAGTACCTCCATGTATCTCCTCTCTGTAGTACCTCCATGTATCTCCTAGGCCTCTAGTACCTCCATGTATCTCCTCTGTGTAATACCTCCATGTATCCCCTATGCCTCTAGTACCTCCATGTATCTCCTCTGTGTAGTACCTCCATGTATCTCCACTGTGTAGTACCTCCATGTATCTCCTCTGCGTAGTACATCCATGTATCTCCTCTATCTAATACCTCCATGTATCTCCTAGGCCTCTAGTATCTCCATGTATCTCCTCTGTGTAATACCTCCATGTATCTCCTAGGCCTCTAGTACCTCCATGTATCTCCTCTGTGTAGTACCTCCATGTATCTCCTCTGTGTAGTACCTCCATGTATCTCCTCTGTGTAGTACCTCCATGTATCTCCTCTGTGTAGTACCTCCATGTATCTCCTCTATCTAATACCTCCATGTATCTCCTCTGTGTAGTACCTCCATGTATCTCCTCTGTGTAGTACCTCCATGTTACTTCTCTGTGTAGTACCTCCATGTATCTTCTCTGTGTAGTTCCTCCATGTATCTCCTCTGTGTAGTACATCCACGTGTCTATTTATCTACCTATCGATCTTCTCTCATGGAACACGGTGATAATGAGGAATATGGGTTTAGACTGGAGGAAGTGCAGAGCTCGGTAGATGGCAGGGGGTTGGTAGGGGGCTTAGGGATGGGTCTAGGCAGGGGGTCCATTAACCCATGGGAGAGCCCAGCTAGACAGGGCTCTAACTCACATGAGGACCTCAGGGAAGAGCTGGCGCTGTTGTTATGGTAACTGCTGGAGGATAGCTAGGCTACATCCCAAATGGAACACTATTCCCTACATAGTGCACTACTTTTCATCAGTACTCTGGTGAAAAGGAGTGCACTATGTAGGGAATAAGAAGCCATTTGGGACACATGTCCTAGAACATCAGGATACCTAGTCCCTACATCCTGGAAGTACCTGGAGGATTCTGAAATATAGTTGTAGCTGGTGAATTAATTTCCCTTTTTTTTCCCTGCTGAGTTCACAAGTAAAGACAATATGGCCGCTGAATATTAATTCAATCTCAATGTGGGACCTATAAACGTTGCATGTTTTATACCTGGTGCAATGATGCGATAACCACTTAATCATGCGAAGCAATATCGTTTTGAAAAATGCTGAAGGGGTTGTACTGGTAGGGCTTTCTTGCAGATATTCTGGGGAAATGTTAATAACATGGAGACTTTTTTGCACATTGGACGCAGTGGTGAAAAAAGTAGTCAATTGTCATACTTGAGTTGAAGTAAAGATACCTTAATAGAAAATGACTCAAGTCAACGTGAAAGTCACCCAGTGAAATGCTACTTGAGAAAAGTCTAAAAGTCTATTTGGTTTTAAACGTACTTAAGTATCAAAAGTAAATGCTAAAATGCTAAAACGTACTTAAGTATCAAAAGTAAATGCTAAAATGCTAAAACGTACTTAAGTATCAAAAGTAAATGGTAAAATGCTAAAACGTACTTAAGTATCAAAAGTAAATGGTAAAATGCTAAAACGTACTTAAGTATCAAAAGTAAATGGTAAAATGCTAAAACGTACTTAAGTATCAAAAGTAAATGGTAAAATGCTAAAAAGTACTTAAGTATCAAAAGTAAATGGTAAAATGCTAAAACGTACTTAAGTATCAAAAGTAAATGGTAAAATGCTAAAACGTACTTAAGTATCAAAAGTAAATGGTAAAATGCTAAAACGTACTTAAGTATCAAAAGTAAATGGTAAAATGCTAAAACGTACTTAAGTATCAAAAGTAAATGGTAAAATGCTAAAACGTACTTAAGTATCAAAAGTAAATGGTAAAATGCTAAAATGTACTTAAGTATCAAAAGTAAATGGTAAAATGCTAAAACGTACTTAAGTATCAAAAGTAAATGGTAAAATGCTAAAACGTACTTAAGTATCAAAAGTAAATGGTAAAATGCTAAAACGTACTTAAGTATCAAAAGTAAATGGTAAAATGCTAAAACGTACTTAAGTATCAAAAGTAAATGGTAAAATGCTAAAACGTACTTATGTATCCAAAGTAAAAGTAGAAACTATTTAAAATTCTTTTTTTTTTTTATTGAGGAATAGCCAGGGGCACACTCCAACACTCATTGGAGTGTGCCCCTTGTATCTACAATTTTTTACAATCACTTTGGCACTAATTTCAGAACATTGATGTCATTATTCAAAACTCTAGACACAAAACTCACAACCAATGATCAAAATGCAAATGTTTCAAAACTCAAACTATTTTTTTTCTCTCCAATTGCTTGGATACAATACACATGAAGCTAAGATAATTTGTTCATTGAACTAAAAATCACCTTTTCAAAATGACACAACTTAACATCAAAGTATTGCCATTTCAAAATGCAATTCACACATTACATCTGAGATGACTGTCTATTCATTTCATTACAATGATCTAACTATCAATAGATACAACTGCTCAAAAAAAAAAAAAAAGGTAACTGTTGCATTACTTTTAATGCATAGTTTTATGGAAACTGACAAACAATATTCCATGTTTAGATCATGAAAGTTTCAGGATAATGAGATCCATTGACACCAATTACCGTGGAACTAACCAATTGGACTACATTATCTATGGATGTAATATTTCATCATCATTCTTTATCAGACTCTGTTTCTATGGTCCCATGTACCACTTTTCTCGACCATGTTTTCAGATTTGACATCACTGTACACTCACCGGCCACTTAATTAAGTACACCTAGCGGGTACTGGGTAGGACCCCCTTTTGCCTCCACAACAGTGTCACGCCCTGGTCTTAGTATTTTGTGTTTTCTATATTTATTTGGTCAGGCCAGGGTGTGACATGGGTTTATTTTGTGTTGTGTTTATGTATGGGGGTTTTTCGTAGGTTTTGGGATTGTGGCTTAGTGGGGTTTTCTAGCAAAGTCTATGGTTGCCTGAGGCGGTTCTCAATCAGAGGCAGGTGATTCTCGTTGTCTCTGATTGGGAACCATATTTAGGCAGCCATATTCTTTGAGTGTTTGGTGGGTGATTGTTCCTGTCTCTGTGTAATTGCACCAGTTTAGGCTGTTTCGGTTTTCACGTACGTTTATTGTTTTTGTATAGTTCGTGTTTTTGTCTTCATTAAAGATGTATCGAACTAACCACGCTGCAATTTGGTCCAACTCTCTTTCACCCGAAGAAAACCGTTACAAACAGCCTGAATGATTCATGGTGTTGTACGTTAAGAGATGCCCTTCTGCACACCACTGTTTTAAACAGCTGTTATTTGAGCATTTGTGGCCTTTCTGTTAGCTTGAATGAGTCTGGACATTCTCCTCTGACTTCTCTCATTAACAAGGTGTTTTGCCCACAGAACTGCCGCTCACTGAATGTGTTTTGTTTATCGCGCCATTCTCTGTAAACTCTAGAGATTGTAGTGCGTAAAGATCCCAGGAGGGCAGCTGTTTCTGAGATGCTGGAACCACCATGTGTGGCATCAACAATCATACCACGGTCAAAGTTGCTTAGATTACTCATCTTGCCTGTTCTAATGTTTGGTCGAACAACATCTAAAGCTCTCTACTCTATATACTCTATATATTGAGTTGCAGGCAGCCACATGTTTCTCTGTTCGAATGTAACCTTCCTTGATGAGCTAAATCAGGTCCGTAGAGCTGATGGCATGACCTGTGTCATTGTGTGGGATAATGTCATGTCCCACCATGCTCAGAATGATGCAAGCATGGTTTCAGGCCCAACCACAATTTACCACCCTGTACTTACCCCCATACTCTCCTTTCCTTAACCCGGTTGAGGACTTTTTCTCCACATGGAGGTGGAAGGTATATGATAGGGGCCCTCACGAACAAGCCACCCTTCTCCAGACCATGCATGCAATGACATCACGGCAGACCAGTGTCAGGCCTGGATTCGCCCGAAGATTCTTCCCAAGATGTTTGGCTAATGGAAACATCCATTGTGAGGTGGATGAGAACCTGTGGCCAAATCCAGAAGACAGAGTTGAGGGAAATACAGTAATCAATATAGTAATCAATCCTTCATTTAGCTTTTTACAGTAAGCTAGGTGAGGAACACTGCAGTGATGTTTTACAGTAAGCCAGATGAGGAACACTGCAGTGATGTTTTACAGTAAGCTAGGTGAGGAACACTGCAGTGATGTTTTACAGTAAGCCAGGTGAGGAACACTGCAGTGATGTTTTACAGTAAGCTAGGTGAGGAACACTGCAGTGATGTTTTACAGTAAGCCAGATGAGGAACACTGCAGTGATGTTTTACAGTAAGCTAGGTGAGGAACACTGCAGTGATGTTTTACAGTAAGCCAGATGAGGAACACTGCAGTGATGTTTTACAGTAAGCCAGGTGAGGAACACTGCAGTGATGTTTTACAGTAAGCCAGATGAGGAACACTGCAGTGATGTTTTACAGTAAGCTAGGTGAGGAACACTGCAGTGATGTTTTACAGTAAGCTAGGTGAGGAACACTGCAGTGATGTTTTACAGTAAGCCAGGTGAGGAACACTGCAGTGATGTTTTACAGTAAGCCAGATGAGGAACACTGCAGTGATGTTTTACAGTAAGCCAGATGAGGAACACTGCAGTGATGTTTTACAGTAAGCTAGGTGAGGAACACTGCAGTGATGTTTTACAGTAAGCCAGATGAGGAACACTGCAGTGATGTTTTACAGTGAGCCAGGTGAGGAACACTGCAGTGATGTTTTACAGTAAGCCAGGTGAGGAACACTGCAGTGATGTTTTACAGTAAGCCAGGTGAGGAACACTGCAGTGATGTTTTACAGTACGCCAGATGAGGAACACTGCAGTGATGTTTTACAGTAAGCCAGATGAGGAACACTGCAGTGATGTTTTACAGTAAGCCAGATGAGGAACACTACAGTTGATGTTTTACAGTAAGCCAGATGAGGAACACTACAGTTGATGTTTTACAGTAAGCCAGATGAGGAACACTGCAGTGATGTTTTACAGTAAGCCAGGTGAGGAACACTACAGTTGATGTTTTACAGTAAGCCAGATGAGGAACACTACAGTTGATGTTTTACAGTAAGCCAGATGAGGAACACTGCAGTGATGTTTTACAGTAAGCCAGGTGAGGAACACTGCAGTGATGTTTTACAGTAAGCTAGGTGAGGAACACTGCAGTGATGTTTTACAGTAAGCTAGGTGAGGAACACTGCAGTGATGTTTTACAGTAAGCCAGATGAGGAACACTGCAGTGATGTTTTACAGTAAGCTAGGTAAGGAACACTGCAGTGATGTTTTACAGTAAGCTAGGTGAGGATCACTGCAGTGATGTTTTACAGTAAGCCAGATGAGGAACACTACAGTTGATGTTTTACTGTATTTTTTGTATTTTTTTGTAGCTAATTATTTTTGCTTTGATTCAAAGAAACCTATGTTGTGATTTTATTGTATTTCATCAATAAATGTAATATTTTGTTAAATGATTCCACTGTGCCTGTAGTATTCTCTCTACTAGTCCTTTTACAGTGATGTATTTACGTGTAGTAGCATAATGAAACGTGTCACATATTTTGTACTACAATATTTAATGATTGTACGAACAACGACACAGTGAAACTATCGGTATCTTGTGTGTGGGTGATCTAAATGAATGTTTCCTAAGGTATTTCATGATAAATGAGTTATTTGAACCAATGATTCTGCAAGAGATTTCCTTAAAGATATGAATGCACAATGCTATGTTTTGAACATTGGACAGCCTGTTTTACAAGTGATGACTGTTTTGAGTTTTGTGTCTAGAGCTTTGAAAAATGACCACAGGGTTCTGAAATTAGTGCCAAAGTGACTGTAAAAAAAACTGTATTATGGATCCCCTGGCGGCAGCTACTCTTCCTGGGGTCCAGCAAAATTAAGGCAGTTTATAAAAATTTTAAAACATTACATTCACAGATTTCACAACACACTGTTTGCCCTCAGGCCCCTACTCCACCAGTACCACATATCTACAGTACTAAATCCATGTTTATGTGTGTATACAGTGCACATGTCATCGTGTGTGTTGTGTGTGTGTGTGTGTGTGTGTGTGTGTGTGTGTGTGTGTGTGTGTGTGTGTGTGTGTGTGTGTGTGTGTGTGTGTGTGTGTGTGTGTGTGTGTGTGTGCGTGCGTGCGTGCGTGTGTGCCTGTGTTTAATTACATAATTTACAAACGAAGCATTTGTCTTTAGTGAGTCCGCCAGATCAGAGGCAGTAGGGATGACCAGGGATGTTCTCTGTTTAGTGTGTCCTCCAGATCAGAGGCAGTAGGGATGACCAGGGATGTTCTCTGTTTAGTGAGTCCTCCAGATCAGAGGCAGTAGGGATGACCAGGGATGTTCTCTGTTTAGTGAGTCCTCCAGATCAGAGGCAGTAGGGATGACCAAGGATGTTCTCTGTTTAGTGAGTCCTCCAGATCAGAGGCAGTAGGGATGACCAGGGATGTTCTCTGTTTAGTGAGTCCTCCAGATCAGAGGCAGTAGGGATGACCAGGGATGTTCTCTGTTTAGTGAGTCCTCCAGATCAGAGGCAGTAGGGATGACCAGGGATGTTCTCTGTTTAGTGAGTCCTCCAGATCAGAGGCAGTAGGGATGACCAGGGATGTTCTCTGTTTAGTGAGTCCTCCAGATCAGAGGCAGTAGGGATGACCAGGGATGTTCTCTGTTTAGTGAGTCCTCCAGATCAGAGGCAGTAGGGATGACCGGGGGTGTTCTCTGTTTAGTGAGTCCTCCAGATCAGAGGCAGTAGGGATGACCGGGGGTGTTCTCTGTTTAGTGAGTCCTCCAGATCAGAGGCAGTAGGGATGACCAGGGGTGTTCTCTGTTTAGTGAGTCCTCCAGATCAGAGGCAGTAGGGATGACCAGGGATGTTCTCTGTTTAGTGAGTCCTCCAGATCAGAGGCAGTAGGGATGACCAGGGATGTTCTCTGTTTAGTGAGTCCTCCAGATCAGAGGCAGTAGAGATGTTCTCTGTTTAATGAGTCCTCCAGATCAGAGGCAGTAGGGTGACCGGGGGTGTTCTCTTGATATGAGTGAATTGGACCATTTTCCTTTCAAAATGTGTATCGGGGAAAATGTATGGAGTAAAACGTACTCAATTTTCTTTAGGAATAAATTATAAATAGTAAAGCAAAGTACAGATATCCCCAAAAAATGACTTAATTATTTTATAGTATTTTTACTTCAGTACTTTACACCACTGATTGGATGAGGCTAAAGAGAGCTTTGCTATAGAGCTGTATAGTATGGTCATGGAATGGAGGAATTTCCCAATGTATTCTCATAGTTTATTGGACTGCGAAGAGTGGAAGTAAATCACAATTTCTTCCGAGATGTTGAAATTATTATGGTCTTGTAAAAATTGTACAGTCAATGTATTTTTTATTTAAGTATCAATCTAAAAGTAGAACTCAACATGCACAGAAAGTATCAAATCAACATTGTGAGAAACGTGTTTTTTCAAACTTTTTTCTACACAATATTTGTATTTGTTTAATTTTCAGAAACAAAAGTAGCTGTCCAATACTAAAGCCAAGCCTTCTGTGGAACCCAAGCCTTCTGTGGAACCCAAGCCTTCTGTGGAACCCAAGCCTTCTGTGGAACCCAAGCCTTCTGTGGAACCCAAGCCTTCTGTGGAACCCAAGCCTTCTGTGGAACCCAAGCCTTCTGTGGAACCCAAGCCTTCTGTGGAACCCAAGCCTTCTGTGGAACCCAAGCCTTCTGTGGAACCCAAGCCTTCTGTGGAACCCAAGCCTTCTGTGGAACCCTTTAAATCACATTTGATTTGATATAAAGGGTTCCACAGAACCCAAGCCTTCTGTGGAACCCAAGCCTTCTGTGGAACCCTTTAAACCACATTTGATTTCATGTAAAGGGTTCCACAGAACCCAAGCCTTCTGTAAAAGAGATAAATAAGCATGAATAATATTTTACCTTGATCCAATACGTCTGGCTGTGTTACTGTCTCAGAATTGATTCAAAAGAAAATTCATTTTAGTGTCTGTCCAATCCATCTCACCGAGCTGCGTTATGAAAACTAATATGCCTGAATATTAATATTTGCACTCCTCCTCATGTAGATGTGCATTAATGGACTTTGACAGCTGTGGGGTTATTATTGATGGGGTCGGTGAAACATAATGAAAGTAAAATCAACCACCAACAAAAGGTGGCAGCTAAGTGGTAAATATATGCACCCTCTTTGACAGGTTAACAGGCATGAAAAAAATGACCCTGCTTCTACTTCTCCACAGAAAACGTTGAAAATTGATTAGTTAGCGACAGAACCGTCGATAAACATCTAAATCCGTCCTCGTGCACAAAATAAGATCCATTACCTGACCACCACGTAATAATCCTACCACGTATATGAAATAGAAAATACTGTAAAATGACTGTCTAACTAAAAGGAGATTACTTTCCTTTCTTTTGTAGATCAAAATAACTTTGATGAGGAGGATTTGAAACAGGAAACTTAGTGTTATCTTATTTGTGTTATCGTTTCATATATTTCTTAGCATAGAATAGATCATAGGATAAATCCTAAATGGCACCATAGTTACTATATATTGCACTTCTTTTGACTAGAGCCCTATGGGGAATAGGATGCAATTTGGGACACACAACCTGTTGGTCATTGAGATTCTGGTGGTTTGTTGAACCCTGGTGATCATTAATTAAGGTGGCTGTTCTGTGACTTATTGACCTCCGTAGCTCAAGGGATTTGGATGGATGTGAGGCAGCTCATGGAAACCTGGCCCATGGCCCCAAGTTCCTTACATTTGGTCAATCCCACAGCGTTTGATTCATGGCAATTTAAATCCCCTCTTTCTAATTAAATGTGATCTGCGCTTGTGCTAAGTGACTTGCAGAAGGGGAGGATATCAGCTGCCTCTCAGAGAGACAAGGTGACATTCTGCTTTTTCATTACGCAGGATTATAACAGGTAGTTTGATGGACGGGGAGCGCAGAGTGGCTACATACTGTAGAGGAGGGTATGAGTCCCAAATGGCACCCTATTCCATATATAGTGCACTACTTTTGACCAGTACTTTAAGAGATGCATATAGAATAGCAGTGCTTTTGAAAAAAAAAACATGTTTGAGAATCAGTGACGGTGCAAGTCTTCTGCCAGGAGGTATCGAAGGGATTTGGGGGAGCTTAATTCACAGCTTAGCCATCCCATCGCTGGTGTCAGCACAATGTAAAGTTCAGCTCTAAATCATTAATAAAATAACGGCATCTGTCAGACAACGTTGTCTTAGGAGAACAAGTGAATTCCATTTTTTTTCTCGGTCAATAGTACTAGGTCTACCTAGTACATACCTAAACGTTTCTTTAAATGTACATTGGTGGAATTAATTAACGTGTGGTTCTTGTTTGAAAGAGAGTATGTGTTTTGAGTGTATGACGTGGAAATGAAATGGATTTCGTCAATATTAGTGACCATTAAAAATACAGGCCATTTCTGGCCTTTCTAGAGAGTTTTTCCTTGCCACCGTGCCTCTACACCTGCATAGCTTGCTGTTTGGGGTTTTAGACTGGGTTTCTGTACAGCACTTTGTGACTGCAGCTGATGTAAGAAGGACTTTATAAATACATTTGATTTGATTGATATGACTATATTTATATGGTCACTTTGCTAACTTTTTGATAACTTACCGAATAAGTTGTCTGGCTAGCCACCGTCACAGACCATATACTAGTGTGATTAGCTGATTTAGCTGGCTAAAAAAGGTACCAAGCAGCTAGCGTAGATTGGTGTATCTTGCTAGCTACCTTCTATACTACAATTACAATGGCTACAATACTAAAAAAAAAAAATTCAGACTGATGCTTTAAAAAATGCTTAAACATGATGTTTAAAGGATTTTTGAGGAATCCCAGAGAAGCCAAAGTATGCATCCCAAACGTTCACCTATTCCCTATATAGTGCCCCTACTGTTAACCAAAGCCCTGTAAGCCCTGTTCAAAAATAGTGCACTAATTATCTTTTATATTTTATTTAACTAGGCAAGTCAGTTAAGAACAAATTCTTATTTACAATGAAGGCCCTACACCGGCCAAACACTAACCCGGAGGACACTGGGCCAATTGTGTTGCCGCCCTATGGGACTCCCGATCACGTCCGGTTGTGATAAAGCCTGGAATCAAACCAGGGTGTCTGTACTGACACCTCTACCACTGAGATGCAGTGCCTTAGACCACTGCGCCACTCGAGAGCCCAGTACATAGGTAACAGGGTGCCATTTGGGGCACAGACAATGCATGTCCTTGAAGGACATAGCCACTGCCATGATAAATAAATATTACAGTGATCATAATATATCCGTAAACATAATATTAATATTATCTTCACTGACATATAGAGTACATGCTCTGTGCCAAACAGCTGCTAAAAGTTGACAGAGAATAATATATGTTGTACAGTTGGACTATTCTCCTGGTGAGGCTTTTCTCGAAATAGCCAAACAAAAATAACTGTAAATCAAACCATTTTTAATGCGATTTGATTATGTGTCAAACATTCAGAAAGTAGGTCTAATACCACAACTTGCTGAGACTGCTGTAGTTGAAGAAGAAAGCCTTTGGTTGACAAAGATGGCCGTCTTTCGCTCCAATGAAAGATATGTATTTACAATTTGTTTTTATTTTACCAGGGAAGTTGACCGAGAACACATTCTCTTTTACAGCAACAACCTGGGAAATAGTAACAGGGGAGAGGAGGGGGGATGAATGAACCAATTGGAAGCTAGGGATGATTAGGTGGCCATGAAGAATGAGGGCCAGATTGGGAAATGTAGCCAGGACACCGGGGTTAACACCCCTACTCTTACCATAAGTGCCATGAGATCTTTAGTGACCAAAGAGAGTCAGGACACTCGTTTAATGTCCCATCTGAACGACGGCACCCTACACAAAGATACGGTTTCAGAGAGGAAATTCAAAGACGAATAAAAGAACACCTTCACAACACAACCATGGTAATGTATACCTCTAGACAATACAGCCATGGTAATGTATAGGGGAGCATCTCTAGAAAACACAACCATGGTAATGTATAGGGGAGCATCTCTAGACAACACAACCATGGTAATGTATAGCGGAGCAACTCTAGACAATACAGCCATGGTAATGTATAGCGGAGCATCTCTAGACAACACAACCATGGTAATGTATAGCGGAGCATCTCCAGACAATACAGCCATGGTAATGTATAGCGGAGCATCTCTAGACAACACAACCATGGTAATGTATAGGGGAGCATCTCTAGACAATACAGCCATGGTAATGTAAAGCAGAGCATCTCTAGACAATACAACCATGGTAATGTGTAGCGGAGCATCACTAGACAACATAACCATGGTAATGTATAGCGGAGCATCTCTAGACAATACAGCCATGGTAATGTATAGCGGAGCATCTCTAGACAACACAACCATGGTAATGTATAGGGGAGCATCTCTAGACAATACAGCCATGGTAATGTAAAGCAGAGCATCTCTAGACAATACAACCATGGTAATGTGTAGCGGAGCATCACTAGACAACATAACCATGGTAATGTATAGCGGAGCATCTCTAGACAATACATCCATGGTAATGTATAGCGGAGCATCTCTAGACAATACAGCCATGGTAATGTATAGCGGAGCATCTCTAGACAACACAACCATGGTAATGTATAGCGGAGCATCTCTAGACAATACAGCCATGGTAATGTATAGCGGAGCATCTCTAGACAACACAACCATGGTAATGTATAGCGGAGCATCTCCAGACAATACAGCCATGGTAATGTATAGCGGAGCATCTCTAGACAATACATCCATGGTAATGTATACCGGAGCATCACTAAACAACACAACCATGGTAATGTATAGCGGAGCATCTCTAGACAATACATCCATGGTAATGTATACCGGAGCATCTCCAGACAATACAGACATGGTAATGTATAGCGGAGCATCTCTAGACAACACAACCATGGTAATGTATAGCGGAGCATCTCTAGACAATACATCCATGGTAATGTATAGCGGAGCATCTCTAGACAGTACAGCCATGGTAATATGTAGCTGAGAATTTCTAGCCTAGCGTGTAGCCCATTATCTTCCCATTCGTACTCTGCCTTGCAAGGATACAGTAATGGCCTTGTTTTGATCGCAGCAACTTAGAAGGAGCTACACAAGTCTCTTGTCTTCAGAGGAATTAGGGATTTCATATCCTGTTTGTCTTTCGGAACGCCTCTGTGTTCTCATACGACATGTGCTATTCTGGGAACCATTTCACAGTAGGAATATATACACTCCTCACAAACCAGGAAACATCATCACCAACCCTGTGTTCCTGGATTCAACCAATGTGAATCCAAATCATGGCAGGTGGAACAATTCACACAGTGTCCAAAAAAAAATCATGACATATTAGGGCCATTTGCCACCAGTAACACTCACGGTTTCAAGTCCACTCGTAGCAGGCGATAATACAGCAGGTGTAGTAGCTGTGTGAGTAGTCGTTAAATATATCAGATAAACATCTCTGTTCAGATGTGTTTTTGGTGTTACAAAATCATACTCTAATAAGCTAAATTCCATTTTAACAATTATATTAAGCATTATCGCTCCAGACTTTCCCAAATGAACAACCATGTGTATCTATCCAGCCTGATCAGTTCCCTCTGCCAGGATGGTGAAGTTTAAACCATTAAAATACAGAGTGTTCCTGTTATTTGAATAGGACCACTTCATGTGCGCATGCTGATGACCCGTACATGACTGAAATATGTATTATAATTACAGTTTGTTTCCATATGTACAGGTCTAGACACTTCCTTGGTGATGTCCTATCAAACATGCTGATGAGTTCAATTGGCCTACTGTTATTGCACACTTATTGCACTTAACCTTGTTATTATACGGTTATAATACATGTTATTATGTATGTTATTATACTGTTATTATGTATGTTATTATACTGTTATTATACTGTTATTATACTGTTATTATGTATGTTATTATACTGTTATTATACTGTTATAATACATGTTATTATGTATGTTATTATACTGTTATTATACTGTTATTATGTATGTTATTATACTGTTATTATACTGTTATTATACTGTTATTATGTATGTTATTATACTGTTATAATACATGTTATTATGTATGTTATTATAGTGTTATTATACTGTTATTATGTATGTTATTATACTGTTATTATGTATGTTATTATACTGTTATTATGTATGTTATTATACGGTTATAATACATGTTATTATGTTTATTATACTGTTATTATACTGTTATTATGTATGTTATTTTACTGTTATTATGTATGTTATTATACTGTTATTATGTATGTTATTATACGGTTATAATACATGTTATTATGTTTATTATACTGTTATTATACTGTTATTATGTATGTTATTATACTGTTATTATGTATGTTATTATACTGTTATAATATATGTTATTATACTGTTATAATACATGTTATTATGTATGTTATTATACTGTTATTATACTGTTATTATGATTGTTATTATACTGTTATTATGTATGTTATTATACTGTTATAATATATGTTATTATGTTTATTATACTGTTATTATGTATGTTATTGTTCTGTTATTATGTATGTTATTATACTGTTATAATATATGTTATTATGTATGTTATTATACTGTTATTATACTGTTATAATACTTGTCATTATGTATGTTATTATACTGTTATTATGTATGTTATTATTCTGTTATTATGTATGTTATTATACTGTTATAATATATGTTATTATGTATGTTATTATACTGTTATTATACTGTTATAATACTTGTCATTATGTATGTTATTATACTGTTATTATGTATGTTATTATTCTGTTATTATGTATGTTATTATACTGTTATAATACATGTTATTATGTATGTTATTATACTGTTATTATACTGTTATTATGTATGTTATTATACTGTTATTATACTGTTATTATACTGTTATTATGTATGTTATTATACTGTTATAATACTGTTATAATACATGTTATTATGTATGTTATTATACTGTTATTATGTATGTTATTATTCTGTTATTATGTATGTTATTATACTGTTATTATACTGTTATAATACATGTTATTATACTGTTGTTATGTATGTTATTATACTGTTATTATACTGTTATAATACATGTTATTATACTGTTATTATGTATGTTATTATACTGTTATTATGTATGTTATTATTCTGTTATTATGTATGTTATTATACTGTTATTATACTGTTATTATACTGTTATTATACTGTTATTATGTATGTTATTATACTGTTATTATACTGTTATTATACTGTTATTATGTATGTTATTATACTGTTATTATACTGTTATTATACTGTTATTATGTATGTTATTATACTGTTATTATACTGTTATAATACTTGTCATTATGTATGTTATTATACTGTTATTATGCATGTTGATATACTGTATACTGTAACCAAAGAAGTGTTAAACAAATCAAAATATATTTTATATGTGAGATTCCTCAAAGTAGCCACCGTTTGCCTTGATGACAGCTTTACACACTCTTGGCATTCTCTCAACCAGCTTCATGAGTTAGTCACCTGGAATGCGTTTAAATTAACAGGTGGGACTTGTTACATTTCATCTGTGGAATTTCTTTCCTTCCTAATGTGTTTGAGCCAATCAGTTGTGTTGTGACAAGGTAGGGGTGGTATACAGAAGATATTCCTATTTGGTAAAAGACCATGTCCATATTAAGGCACCAACAGCTCAAATAAGCAAAGAGAAATGACAGTCCATACGGAACTTTGAAGAACTTTGAAGTGCAGTCGCAAAAACCATTAGAGTTACCAGCGTCATGGTTGAATTGCTGCAACGAAACCACTACTAAAGGACACCAATAAGAAGAAGAGACTTGCTTTGGCCAAGAAACACGACCATTTCACATTAATCTGACGAGTCCAAATTTGCGATTTTTGGTTCAAACCGCCATGTCTTTGTGCGACGCAGAGTAGGTGAATGGTTGATCTCCACATGTGAGGTTCCCACTGTGTGGGTTAACCGCCTTGTTCAGGGGCAGAATGACAGATTTTTCAGGGATTCAATCCAGCAACCTTTCCTTTTGGTTACTGGCCCAACGCTCTAACCACTAGGCCACCTGCCGCCCCACTAGACTAACTGCCACTGTGAAACATGGAGGAGGCGGTGTGATGGTGTGGGGGTGCTTTGCTGGTGACACTGTCAGTGATTTACTTAGAATTCAAGGCACACTTAACCAGCATGACTACCACAGCACTTTACAGCACTGGTTTGCGCTTAGTGGGACTATCATTTGTTTTCAACAGGGTAATGATCCAAAAGGCACCTCCAGGCTGTATAAATGCCGTTTGACCAAGGAGAGTGATGGAGTGCTGCATCAGATGACCTGGCCACAATCACCCATTCTTAACCCAATTGAGATGGTTTGGGATAAGTTGGACCGCAGAGTGAAGGAAAAGCAGCCAACAAGTGCTCAGCATATGTGGGAACTCCTTCAAGACTGTTGGAAAAGCATTCCTCATGACGCTGATTGAGAGAATGCCAAGAGTGTGCAAAGCTGTCATAAAGTTAAAGGTTGGCTACTTTGAAGAATCTAGAATATAACATAGATTTTGATTTGTTTAACACTTTTTTGGTTACTACATGATTCCATGTACAGTGCCTTGAGAAAGTATTCGGCGACCTTTTGCCACATTTCAGGCTTCAAACATAAAATATAAAACTGTATTTTTTTTGTGAAGAATCAACAACAAGTGGGACACAATCATGAAGTGGACAGACATTTATTGGATATTTCAAACTTTTTTAACAAATCAAAAACTGAAAAATTGGGTGTGCAAAATTATTCAGCCCCTTTACTTTCAGTGCAGCAAACTCTCTCCAGAAGTTCAGTGAGGATCTCTGAATGATCCAATGTTGACCTTAATGACTAATGATGATAAATACAATCCACCTGTGTGTAATCAAGTCTCCGTATAAATGCACCTGCACTGTGATAGTCTCAGAGGTCCGTTAAAAGCGCAGAGAGCATCATGAAGAACAAGGAACACACCAGGCAGGTCCGAGATACTGTTGTGAAGAAGTTTAAAGCCGGATTTGGATACAAAAAGATTTCCCAAGCTTTAAACATCCCAAGGAGCACTGTGCAAGCGATAATATTGAAATGGAAGGAGTATCAGACCACTGCAAATCTACCAAGACCTGGCCGTCCCTCTAAACTTTCAGCTCATACAAGGAGAAGACTGATCAGAGATGCAGCCAAGAGGCCCATGATCACTCTGGATGAACTGCAGAGATCTACAGCTGAGGTGGGAGACTCTGTCCATAGGACAACAATCAGTCGTATATTGCACAAATCTGGCATTTATGGAAGAGTGGCAAGAAGAAAGCCATTTCTTAAAGATATCCATAAAAAGTGTAGTTTAAAGTTTGCCACAAGCCACCTGGGAGACACACCAAACATGTGGAAGAAGGTGCTCTGGTCAGATGAAATCAAAATTGAACTTTTTGGCAACAATGCAAAACGTTATGTTTGGCGTAAAAGCAACACAGCTCATCACCCTGAACACACAATCCCCACTGTCAAACATGGTGGTGGCAGCATCATGGTTTGGGCCTGCTTTTCTTCAGCAGGGACAGGGAAGATGGTTAAAATTGATGGGAAGATGGATGGAGCCAAATACAGGACCATTCTGGAAGAAAACCTGATGGAATCTGCAAAAGACCTGAGACTGGGACGGAGATTTGTCTTCCAACAAGACAATGGTCCAAAACATAAAGCAAAATCTACAATGGAATGGTTCAAAAATAAACATATCCAGGTGTTAGAATGGCCAAGTCAAAGTCCAGACATGAATCCAATCGAGAATCTGTGGAAAGAACTGAAAACTGCTGTTCACAAATGCTCTCCATCCAACCTCACTGAGCTCGAGCTGTTTTGCAAGGAGGAATGGGAAAAAATGTCAGTCTCTCGATGTGCAAAACTAATAGAGACATACCCCAAGCGACTTACAGCTGTAATCGCAGCAAAAGGTGGCGCTACAAAGTATTAACTTAAGGGGGCTGAATAATTTTGCACGCCCAATTTTTCAGTTTTTGATTTGTTAAAAAAGTTTGAAATATTCAATAAATGTCGTTCCACTTTATGATTGTGTCCCACTTGTTGTTGATTCTTCACAAAAAAATACAGTTTTATATCTTTATGTTTGAAGCCTGAAATGTGGCAAAAGGTCGCAAAGTTCAAGGGGGGCGAATACTTTCGCAAGGCACTGTATGTTAGTTCATAGTTTTGATGACTTCACTCCTATTCTACAATGTAGAAAATAGTCAAAAATCTATAAAAACCCTTGAATGAGTAGGTGTGTCTTTTGACTGGTACTGTATGTTATAGCATTATACTAACACTATTCAATGAGGGATGTTGTGTGATCACTAAAATGCCCAAGGAGACATATCAAATGGTTGTAATTCTGAACAAATTGATACACATTGATACAACGCTAGAGGGCCATCTCCAGTGGTCCTTTTTTTATAAATGAGGACGTAACATGACCATAACTCAAAACATAGGTCATTTTTTATGGGCTTAACTCCATGATCAGTGGGGCTGGCAGATCTCACACAGGCTGAATCCTAAATGGCCCCCTATTCACCATGTTGTGCACTACTTTTGACCAGGTTCATAGGCTTCTGGTCAAAAGTAGTGCACTATAATATAGGGAATAGGGTGTCATTTTGGGATATATCCATATCGTCACCAGGCAGCGGTAAACCTGCCTACCAGGCCTGAGATATCTGGATATAAACGGCCCTTGCGGAGCCATTCACAGCCATCCCCAGCGGGGACTTAGTGATAGCAAAGGAAGTTCAAGGTATAATCTCAGTTGGCCCATGAACAGGACTAATGAGAGACTGGAAGAGGAACAGGAAGATCATTATACTTTACATACTAACCTTGGCAACTGGATCTGTCCTTTAATGACAGCATAATTCAGTGTTCCACCTTGGGAATCTGCCATAGATCTTAGTTTATGAGGTCACCTGTGTAACCTCAATCATTCAAGTGCATGCTCTGTCTTTGCTTCAGTGACTCTCCCTCTCTCTTCCTACCTCCCTGCCTCAGTCCTGCATGGTCGGGGTGTTGCAGAAAACACTGGTTGTTGATGTTGTTGGTTGAAGCCAAACCATTTCGCCTTCCATTTCCTCCTCGTTTATTAACACAGCAGTTCAGGTAATCATTTGCTGAGGTGTCTGATGAAGACACGTTGAACTGGTTTAGGTTACGTTTGAAGACACGTTGAACTGGTTTAGGTTACGTTTGAAGACAGGTTGAACTGGTTTAGGTTACGTTTGAAGACAGGTTGAACTGGTTTAGGTTACGGTTGAAGACAGGTTGAACTGGTTTAGGTTACAGTTGAAGACAGGTTGAACTGGTTTAGGTTACGGTTGAAGACAGGTTGAACTGGTTTAGGTTACGGTTGAAGACAGGTTGAACTGGTTTAGGTTACGGTTGAAGACAGGTTGAACTGGTTTAGGTTACGGTTGAAGACAGGTTGAACTGGTTTAGGTTATGTTTGAAGACAGGTTGAACTGGTTTAGGTTACGGTTGAAGACAGGTTGAACTGGTTTAGGTTACGGTTGAAAACAGGTTGAACTGGTTTAGGTTACGTTTGAAGACACGTTGAACTGGTTTAGGTTAGTAAATGATAGAGGTGTATTAGATACACGTTGACCATTTGTCCATCTCTAAGGGCTAATTACTAGAACATGTAGATGACTCCTGGACAATGTGACGACGGTGCTTTTACAGCACTCTGCAATGCCTGCTGTTTGTGGGGTTTTAGACTGAGTTTTCTGTATACTGTAGCACTTTGTGACATCTGCTAATGTAAAAAAAGGCCTTTATAAATACATTTGATTGATTGATTGATTGATTGATTGATTGATTGATTGATTGATTGATTGATTGCAGTGGACACAGCGTCATTTAAAATCAAAAGACAGTTTCATAAGCTCTGCCAACAAGGTTTAACTCGTTGAGTGCAGTAGACAGAAGTTCCACCTACACCTAGTCAGAGGAGGGAGGAGGGAGGGATCCTAGTCAGAGGAGGGAGGAGGGAGGGATCCTAGTCAGAGGAGGGAGGAGGGAGGGATCCTAGTCAGAGGAGGGAGGAAGGAGGGATCCTAGTCAGAGGAGGGAGGAGGGAGGGATCCTAGTCAGAGGAGGGAGGAGGGAGGGATCCTAGTCAGAGGAGGGAGGAGGGAGGGATCCTAGTCAGAGGAGGGAGGAGGGAGGGATCCTAGTCAGAGGAGGGAGGAGGGAGGGATCCTAGTCAGAGGAGGGAGGAGGGAGGAGGGAGGGATCCTAGTCAGAGGAGGGAGGAGGGAGGGATCCTAGTCAGAGGAGGGAGGAGGGAGGAGGGAGGGATCCTAGTCAGAGGAGGGAGGAGGGAGGGATCCTAGTCAGAGGAGGGAGGAGGGAGGAGGGAGGGATCCTAGTCAGAGGAGGGAGGAGGGAGGGATCCTAGTCAGAGGAGGGAGGAGGGAGGAGGGAGGGATCCTAGTCAGAGGAGGGAGGAGGGAGGGATCCTAGTCAGAGGAGGGAGGAGGGAGGGATCCTAGTCAGAGGAGGGATTCACATATACAGCTCTAGTTCGCTACAATAACACAGCCCAAAAAGAGTCATTGATCCAGAGTGCAGCTTAGTCGTTAGTTATGTCTGCAGAGGTTCCCCTCCGGGACTAACTTAGTGTTAGTCACACTGTGTCCATACTGCTGGCCCGGTTGAAAGGGTACCTAATTGATATTGGATCTTATTATGTATTGATCACAGTCGGCTGCTCCATGTCTGAGTACTACAGTGTCTAATTAAATGATTACATTTATTCACCCCCCACCACCCCCCCCCCCCTCCACCCCCCCACACACACACACACTACTTTTACAATACAATACGACACTATAATGTGTTAAAACGTGATTCACAAAGTGCATCAATAGAGTTCACAAATGTATTTGCAGTAGGCTAAGCTACCACAGTGGCTTCACTCTCTGTGAGTCATTTGGAAAAAAAAGATTCACGTAGAGCTGACAGTGTTTTTTTTTTACCACGTTGTATGGGGGTGAGACAAAGTGACTCTGTGGACTTACATTATTAAAGACCTTAGATGTGTTTTGCTTGTTTTTCAGATGATGAAATATATGATCATTCAGCATGAGGACAAAAAAAAAAATTGAGCCATAGTTAAAAGACATTGCCTGCTCTGAAGTAACCACGACGCAGGGTGAGCGTTCTGTTTCACTCTCACACCGTCACAAAGACACCGTCAGTAGTAAGGGGAAGGACGAAGGGAAGAGAGGAGACGATGCGAATGCGAGGGGACGAGCTAAAGTCATTCCAGAGTGTTTCTGTAAACCACGAACTTGTGCACTCAATTGTACTCAGTAGTGTTGTCTCAATGCCAAAGCTGTACGGCCGCTGTACAGAATACATGTAATATATTGTGTTATATAACATTTCACAGCCTTTTAACGCCATTGTTCTTCAACCATACAGAAATAGTCATGGCTTGCGTCAACATCTAGACATCTAGCAGTAAAGTTCAAATTATACAGCAGTTGTCACTGGATAAATCACTGCCTTGTCACTCACAACGGTGATTCTTCAAGGAAAGAAAGAGATTTAAACTCACTGTGTCACCCTGGTTATTAATTAGTGAGAAATTATCACTCATCAACCAATCAACCATACAGAAATACTGTGTTACCCTGGTTATTAATTAGTGAGAAGCACAAAACTAATGCCAAACATAAAACACTAAATGAATTTCAAAGCAAGCTTGAGGAATTGGTCAAATATATTCACACACATTCTTTCAAAAGGTTCCATTTGTCTTTGTGGATAAGATGCTATTATATGTTCTGTTAATAATACTGTTGCTGTTAGTTTGTGTGTGTGTGTGTGTGTGTGTGTGTGTGTGTGTGTGTGTGTGTGTGTGTGTGTGTGTGTGTGTGTGTGTGTGTGTGTGTGTGTGTGTGTGTGTGTGTGTGTGTGTGTGTGTGTGTGTGTGTAGCGTTTATTTAATGCCAACTTTCAACTGCTCTTTAGAAATCCCTGAGAGCTTTGACGTGCAATGCCCGTTCCTCTCCCATTCTAGGATCTGTCACTTTCCCTGATTCAGATCTGACACTTTCCCTGGTTCAGATCTGACACTTTCCCTGGTTCAGATCACTCACTTTCCCTGGTTCAGATCTGACACTTTCCCTGGTTCAGATCTGACACTTTCCCTGGTTCAGATCCCTAACTTTCCCTGGTTCAGATCCCTCACTTTCCCTGGTTCCGATCCCTCACTTTCCCTGGTTCAGATCTGACACTTTCCCTGGTTCAGATCCCTCACATTCCCTGGTTCAGATCCCTCACTTTCCCTGGTTCAGATCACTCACTTTCCCTGGTTCAGATCTGACACTTTCCCTGGTTCAGATCTGACACTTTCCCTGGTTCAGATCCCTAACTTTCCCTGGTTCAGATCCCTCACTTTCCCTGGTTCAGATCCCTCACATTCCCTGGTTCAGATCCCTCACTTTCCCTGGTTCAGATCTGACACTTTCCCTGGTTCAGATCCCTCACTTTCCCTGGTTCAGATCCCTCACTTTCCCTGGTTCAGATCCCTCACATTCCCTGGTTCAGATCCCTCACTTTCCCTGGTTCAGATCTGACACTTTCCCTGGTTCAGATCCCTCACTTTCCCTGGTTCAGATCTGACACTTTCCCTGGTTCAGATCTGTCACTTTCCTTGGTTCAGATCTGACACTTTCCCTGGTTCAGATCCCTCACTTTCCCTGGTTCCGATCCCTCACTTTCCCTGTTTCAGATCCCTCACTTTCCTTGGTTCAGGAGAGGGCAAAGAGAGCTCTCAGCGGACCCTTGCAAAGCCAAGTGGTACACCAGCCAGACCACATCTCAACACCAAACATAATCATACTGGAAGATAGGCTACTATTCATCACTCAAATAGCCTCTACTTTTACAGTAAATATATTCTGCACATTACATTGTGAAAATTGTAAGATTGTACATTCATTCATTTGATTATCTACATAAGGATATGATTGATAGGTGCATGTCCATCATTTGTCCTCTGTCATAAAATCATATTAGATAACTGCATAGTAGAGAATCAGACATGAGCGTAAAATAAAAAAGCCACATACATTACCGATAACGCTTCCTAATTTATGTAATTTATGGTTTATCAAATACCACATGTTGTATTTTTATACCTGATATACATACTATCAACTCATCTATGCGGATTTATATTCACAGTGTGGCACAGGGGATTTATCAGAGTAGGCATGGTTTGTGTTACCATATTGCCACCTAGTGATATTGCGTCAAATTATCTCTCTTGGTTCATGGAGAAGAGATTAGGTTGGATAGTACTGGTGTGGAATGAGGCATTATGGATATTTTGTTATAGTACTCCAATGAATCAAGACATGATAACTGAAATGTGTTCATTGGGTTGAGAAAGATATGGAAACTATTGGCTGCCATTTTAGACATGATAACTGAAATGTGTTCATCGGGATGAGAAAGATATGGAAACTATTGGCTGCCATTTTAGACATGATAACTGAAATGTGTTCATCGGGATGAGAAAGATTTGGAAACTATTGGCTGCCATTTTAGACATGATAACTGAAATGTGTTCATTGTGGATGAGAAAGATTTGGAAACTATTGGCTGCCATTTTAGACATGATAACTGAAATGTGTTCATCGGGATGAGAAAGATTAGGAAACTATTAGCTGCCATTTTAGTTTTTTGTGACCAACTTATTATTTACATTTTTTCCAAATGAAACAGACAATAATCTTCAAAAAGTGCATACATTATTAGCAAAATAAAAAATATGAAAATTAGTATATACACTGAGTGTACAAAATCATTCCATGACAGACTGACCAGGTGAAAGCTATGATCTTTTATTGGTGTGAATGTTTAAATCCACTTCAATCAGTGTAGGGGAGGAGACAGGTTAAAGAAGGATTTTTAAGCCTTGAGACAATTAAGACGTGTGCCATTTAGAGGGTGAATGAGCAAGACAAAATATTTAAGTCCCTTTCAAACGGGGTTTGGTAGTAGGTACCAGGTGCATGGTTTGAGTCAAGAACTGCAACGCTGCTGAGTTTTTCACTTTCAGTAGTTCACTCTGTGTATTAATTCTTTAGAGTCTAAGACATTGGTTGGGGGGGGGGGGGCTAAATTGACATATGGAATTATTTTAAGATTTTCATACTATGGATTATTTAGCTGTTTGATTTAGAATTTTAGGACCTTTAAGATCTTACTCCTAAAGCCCTTAGAAATGCATTGAATAACACATTTATATATACCTTGACTTTTCACCATTTTGTTAGGATACAACTTTACTCTTAAATTAATTTAAATGTTCATTTTTTTCATCAATCTACACATAATACCACACAATGACAAGACAAGAACAGGTTTTTAGACATTTTTGATAATTTATAAAAAATGTAAATCTGAAATATAACATTTACATAAATATTCAGACCCTTTGCTCTGAACTTTGTTGAAGTATCTTTGGCAGCGATTATCACCTCGGGTCTTCTTGGGTATGACGCTTACAAGCTTGGCACATCTGTATTTGGGGAGTTTCTCCCATTCTTCTCTGCAGATCCTATCAAGTTCTCTCAGGTTGGATGGGGAGCATTGCTGCACAGCTCTTTTCTGGTCTCTCCGGAGATGTTCGATCAGGTTGAAGTCCGGGCTCTGGCTGGGCCACTCAAGGACATTCAGAGACTTGTCCCGAAGCCACTCCTGCGTTGTCTTGGCTGTGTGATTAGGGTCGTTACCTGTTGGAAGTTGAACCTTTGCCCCAGTCTGAGGTCCTGAGAGCTAACGAGACGGTTTTCACTGAGGATCTCTCAGTACTTTGCTCAGTTCATCTTTGCCTTGATCCTGACTAGTCTCCCAGTCCCTGCCACTGAAAAACATCCCCACAGCATGATGCTGCCACCACCGTAAGGATGGTGCCAGGTTTCCTCCAGACTTCACACTTGGCATTCAGGCCAAAGAGTTCAATCTTGTTTTCATCAGACAATTCATTCAGTTCTTCCCACAAATTGCCTATAGGATTGAGGTCAGGGCTTTGTGAAGCAATACCTTGACTTTCCGGTCCTTAAGCCATTTTGCCACAACTTTGGAAGTATGCTTGGGGGTTATTGTCCATTTGGAAGACCATTTGTGACCAAGCATTAACTTCCTGACTGATGTTTTGAGATGTTGCTGATGCCATCTATATTGTGAAGTGCACCAGTCCCTCCTGCAGCAAAGCACCCCCACTACATGATGCTGCCACCCTCGTGCTTCATGGTTGGGATGGTGTTCTTCGGCTTGCAAGCCTCCCATTTTTTCCTCCAAACATTACGATGGTCATTATGGCCAAACAGTTCTATTTTTATTTCACCAGTCCCTCCTGCAGCAAAGCACCCCCACTACATGATGTTGCCACCCTCGTGCTTCATGGTTGGGATGGTGTTCTTCGGCTTGCAAGCCTCCCATTTTTTCCTCCAAACATTACGATGGTCATTGTGGCCAAACAATATTTTTGTTTCCAACAATTGTTGGAAAAATGACTTGTAATGCACAAAGTAGATGTCCTAACTGACTTGCCAAAACTATAGTTTGTTAACAAGAAATTTGTGGAGTGGTTAAAAAACAAGTTTTAATGACTCCAACCTAAGTGTATGTAAACTTCCAACTTCAACTGTATATACAGTGTGTGCAAATGTTGTAAGATTAGGGAAGTAAGGCAATAAATAGGCCATAGTGGTGAAAAAAATACAATTTAGCATTAACACTGGAGTGATAGATGTGCAGAAGATGAATGTGCAAGTAGAGATACTGGGTTGCAAAGGAGCAAAATAAATAAATGACAATTTAAGGATGAGGTAGTTGGGTGGGCTATTTACAGATGGACTATGTACAGGTGCAATGATCGGTAAGCTGCTCTGACAGCTGATGCTTAAGGTTAGTGAGGAAGATATGAGACTCCAGCTTCAGTGATTTTTTTGCAATTCGTTCCAGCCATTGGCAGCAGAGAACTGGAAGGAAAGGCGGCCAATGTAGGAGTTGGCTTTGGGGATTACCAGTGAGCTATACCTGCTGGAGCGTGTGCTACGACTGGGTGTTGCTATGGTGACCAGTGAGCTGAAATAAGGCGTTGTTTTACCTAGCAAATACTTATAGATGACCTGGAGCCAGTGGGTTTGGTGACGAATATGAAGCAAGGGCCAACTAAAGAGAGCATACAGATCGCAGTGTAACGGCTCTCGTCGAAAGGAGGGGACCAAAGCGTAGCGTGGAAAGTGTTCATGATTTTTATTTTCAAAAAAACACTCAAACAAAATAACAAAAGTGAAAACGAAAGCGCACAGTTCTGTCAGGTACAAACACTAAACAGAAAACAAGATCCCACAAAACCCAAACAGAAAATGACAACTTATATATGACAGCTGCCTCTGATTGGGAACCACACTCGCCCAAAACAAAGAAATAGACAACATAGACTTTCCCACCCGAGTCACACCCTGACCTAACCAAACATAGAGAATCATAAGGATCTCTAAGGTCAGGGCGTGACACGCAGTGGTGTGTAGTGTATGGGGCTTTGGTGACAAAACGTACGGCACTGTGATAGACTACATCCAAGTTGATGAGTAGAGTGTTGGAGGCTAATTTGTAAATGACATCGTCGAAGTCAAGGATTGGTAGGATAGTCAGTTATACGAGGGTATGTTTGGCAGAATGAGTGAAGGATGCTTTGTTGTAAAATAGGAGATTAGCAGATTCTAGATTTAATTTTGGATTGGAGATGTATAGTATGAGTCTGGAAGGAGAGTTTACAGTCTAGCCAGTCACCTAGGTATTTGTAGTTGTCCACATATTCTAAGTCAGAACCGTCCAGAGTAGTGATGCTAGTCAGGCGGGCGGGTTCTGTCAACGATCGGTTGAAAAGCATGCATTTAGTTTTACAAGCATTTAATAGCAGTTGGAGGCCACGGAAGGAGTGTTGTATGGCATTGAAGCTCGTTTGGAGGTTTGTTAACACAGTGTAATTGTAATTGCAAACTCTTTAGAAAAGCTTTACAAATGGAACCTTATTGTAAAGTGTTACCATAAAACCTTTAATAGAGTCCCATAAAAATCAGAGGATCGTTGGCTGAATTTGTGTTCATCATTATGAATTCATTCCATTCAGCTTGGAATTGTTCACAGAAAGTTGGATTTTGTAGTAAGGAAATATTCAAAAATGATTACTTGCAGCTGGCAGTAATAAGCTATAGTAATAAGATGATCAGATAGGCTGATATTCTTGATTAATTAAGAAAATACAGGAGTAGACTAGAGTACAATATCGATTCAGGAGAATGTTTTATGCCTGTTTGAATAGAACGTGTACTCTTTTGCTTTATGATCATGAGCTCTCCAGGCATCAATGACATTGTAATCAGAAAGTATATGTTAGTGAGCCTTGGTTGCCTGCAGATTGTAATCGGTCCTATTAGATTTAGAATGTCCAGTATGGCATGCATGTCTGTCCCAATGAATAGTAAGAATTCAGTTCATTCTAACAATATGCTGTTCGTTGTGAATACAGATTTCTTCTTAATTGACTTGCCTGGTTAAATAAATAAAACAACGTAGAATCATATGAATTTGGAGCATACACATTAACAAAGGCAATTCTCTTTCCATTATAGATACATTTAAAATTGTACTGCAGTGGGCTAAATCAGCGTCACACAGAGTGATTCTTGGTAAGTCTTAAACAAATCTACTTTCAAACAAAGCTATACACTTGTCACGACTTCTGCCGAAGTCATTGCCTCTCCTTGTTCGGGCGGTGCTCGGCGTTCGACGTCACTGGTCTTCTAGCCATCATTGATCCTTTTTTCATTTCCATTGGTTTTGTCTTGTCTTCCCACACACCTGTTCTCAATCCCATTCATTACCTGTTGTGTATTTAACCTTCTGTTTCCCCTCATGTCTTTGTCAGAGATTGTTTTATTGTCAGTGTAGTGTGATTGTTGTATAGGTGCGCGTCGGGTCCTCGTACCCATGTTTGTTTGTTTATTTACATTTAGTGTTATGGAGCATACTCCGTGGAGTTTATTAAAAGACTAAATTTTTCACTCCATTTGACTCTCCTGCGCCTGACTTCCCTGCCACCTATTACACCTATGCATTGACAACACTTCACAGACATGGTTATGGCTTAAAAAAAGAAGACACCTGTACATTTTATATACACCACAAAAGACAGAAATACAACCAAACGGTTTGAAAAAGAAACACTTAATTTCGGGCAGCTTTTTTTTTTAAATAACGGCACCTTCTTAATAATATTTTTTTACAATTATGAAATTATGAAAAATATGAATAACATGAATCCACTCATAAGGCCACTAGGTCATTTGACTGCAGTAAAAGGCTATGTACGAAAAGTAAAACTGGCTTCTTGGTCTTTGCCTTTATCAAGGATGTCAAATTTTGAATTTCTTATGTATCATTATGATGAAACCCTAAGTGTTGTTCGGGGTTGGTAAAGAAGCAGCCAGTTTGTGTGGATGGATCTCTGTTCTATGTGCGTCCTTTCGGAGCAGGTGTGTTTCCTGGAGCATTGCTGTATCAACATGATTTCTTAGGTAGGATATCAAGACAGCTGGAACATTTCATAGGAATATTGAGCGTATTAAATGCCATGAGAGAATAGCTAGCGTTGCCATTGTTTTTCTAAAATGTAATCATTATCTATAGCGTTGATAACTAATATAATCATTATCTATAGCGTTGATAACTAATGTAATCATTATCTATAGCATTGATAACTAATGTAATCACTATCTATAGCGTTGATAACTAATGTAATCATTATCTATAGCGTTGATAACTAATGTAATCATTATCTATAGTGTTGATAACTAATGTAATCAGTATCTGTAGCGTTGATAACTAATGTAATCATTATCTATAGTGTTGATAACTAATGTAATCATTATCTGTAGCGTTGATAACTAATGTAATCATTATCTATAGTGTTGATAACTAATGTAATCATGATCTATAGTGTTGATAACTAATGTAATCATTATCTATAGTGTTGATAACTAATGTAATCATTATCTATAGTGTTGATAACTAATGTAATCATTATCTATAGTGTTGATAAGTAATGTAATCATTATCTATAGTGTTGATAAGCCCATGGATGTAAAATAAACAGCAGGATCCACAGGAAACCCACCCATAACCACTAGGCCCTCCATTGCCCCCATCCTCCCCAACCCTCCTTCTCCCTAGCCCCCATCCTCCCCAACCCTCCTCCTCCCTAGCCCCCATCCTCCCCAACCCTCCTCCTCCCTAGCCCCCATCCACCCCAGCCCTCCTCTTCCCTAGCCCTCCTCCTCTCGAGCCCCCAACCCTCCTCCTCCCTAGCCCCCAACCCTCCTCCTCCCTAGCCCCCAACCCACCCCCTCCCTAACCCCCAACCCTCCTCCCTAGCCCCAACCCTCCTCCTCTCTAGCCCTATCCTCCCTAACCCTCCTACTCCCTAGCCCTCCTCCGCCCTAGCCCCCAACCCACCTCCTCCCTAGCCCCCAACCCTCCTCCTCACAAGCCCCCAACCCTCTTCCTCCCTAGCCCCCAACCCTCCTCCTCCCTAGCCCCCAACCCTCCTCCTCCCTAGCCCCCATCCTCCCTAACCCCCCCTCCTCCCTAGCCCCCATCCTCCCTAGCCCCCAACTCTCCTCCTCCCTAGCCCCCAACCCTCCTCCTCCTTAGCCCCCAACCCTCCTCCACCCTAGCCCCCATCCTCCCTAACCCTCCTTCTTCCTATCCCCCATCCTCCCTAACCCTCCTCCTCCATAGTCCTCCTCTCTAGCCCCCATCCACCCTAACCCTCCTCCTCGCTAGCCCCCAACCCCCCTCCTCCCTAGCCCCCAACCCTCCTCCTCCCTAGCCCCCATCCTCCCCAACCCTCCTCCTCCCTAGCCCCCATCCCTCCTCCTCCATTGCCCCCATCCTCCCCAGCCCTCCTCCTCCCTAGCCCCCATCCTCCCCAACCCTCCTCCTCCCTAGCCCCCATCCTCCCCAAACCTCCTCCTCCCTAGCCCCCATCCTCCCCAGCCCTCCTCTTCCCTAGCCCTCCTCCTCTCGAGCCCCCAACCCTCCTCCTGCCTAGCCCTCCTCCTCCCTAGCACTCATCCTCCCTAGCCCCCAACCCTCCTCCTCCCTAGCCCCCAACCCTCCTCCTCCCTAGCCCCCAACCCACCTCCTCCCTAACCCCCAACCCTCCTACTCCCTAGCCCTCCTCCGCCCTAGCCCCCAACCCACCTCCTCCCTAGCCCCCAACCCTCCTCCTCACAAGCCCCCAACCCTCTTCCTCCCTAGCCCCCAACCCTCCTCCTCCCTAGCCCCCAACCCTCCTCCTCCCTAGCCCCCATCCTCCCTAACCCCCCTCCTCCCTAGCCCCCATCCTCCCTAGCCCCCAACTCTCCTCCTCCCTAGCCCCCAACCCTCCTCCTCCTTAGCCCCCAACCCTCCTCCACCCTAGCCCCCATCCTCCCTAACCCTCCTTCTTCCTATCCCCCATCCTCCCTAACCCTCCTCCTCCATAGTCCTCCTCTCTAGCCCCCATCCACCCTAACCCTCCTCCTCGCTAGCCCCCAACCCCCCTCCTCCCTAGCCCCCAACCCTCCTCCTCCCTAGCCCCCATCCTCCCCAACCCTCCTCCTCCCTAGCCCCCATCCTCCCCAACCCTCCTCCTCCATTGCCCCATCCTCCCCAGCCCTCCTCCTCCCTAGCCCCCATCCTCCCCAACCCTCCTCCTCCCTAGCCCCCATCCTCCCCAACCCTCCTCCTCCCTAGCCCCCATCCTCCCCAGCCCTCCTCTTCCCTAGCCCTCCTCCTCTCGAGCCCCCAACCCTCCTCCTGCCTAGCCCTCCTCCTCCCTAGCACTCATCCTCCCTAGCCCCCAACCCTCCTCCTCCCTAGCCCCCAACCCTCTTCCTCCCTAGCCCCCAACCCACCTCCTCCCTAACCCCCAACCCTCCTCCTCCCTAGCCCCAACCCTCCTCCTCCCTAGCCCTATCCTCCCTAACCCTCCTACTCCCTAGCCCTCCTCCGCCCTAGCCCCCAACCCACCTCCTCCCTAGCCCCCAACCCTCCTCCTCACAAGCCCCCAACCCTCTTCCTCCCTAGCCCCCAACCCTCCTCCTCCCTAGCCCCCAACCCACCTCCTCCCTAACCCCCAACCCTCCTCCTCCCTAGCCCCAACCCTCCTCCTCCCTAGCCCTATCCTCCCTAACCCTCCTACTCCCTAGCCCTCCTCCGCCCTAGCCCCCAACCCACCTCCTCCCTAGCCCCCAACCCTCCTCCTCACAAGCCCCCAACCCTCTTCCTCCCTAGCCCCCAACCCTCCTCCTCCCTAGCCCCCAACCCTCCTCCTCCCTAGCCCCCATCCTCCCTAACCCTCCTACTCCCTAGCCCTCCTCCTCCCTAGCCCCATAAATTCAAATCTTTACAATTAAATTAGCAGACTTGACAGGTAAGCTTGGGTAATGACAAAAGAATTATGAAAATTAAAACAAAAGGAAGATATGACCGTTTGGCAGTTTAATATTTTAAAATTAGAGAATAAACAACATAAATAAGGGAATAAACAACATAAATAAGGGAATAAACAACATAAATAAGGGAATAAACAACATAAATAAGGGAATAAACAACATAATTATTTTCAATATATATATATTAATATAAAAATAGTTGTTTTGTCAAAGACATGACCAACTTCTCTATGGGTGGTTTGTGGTGCACTGCATGCTGGGACACATTTAGAAACACTGCATTCACATTAGACAGAATGGTCACAGTCATCCTCCATAAGACTGTAACGATTCAATTGCACCATATAAAGCCACGTGCTGTGTACAATGGCTTAAAGTGCACCCTCCCGTTCTTACTGCAAGTAGAGGGATATGATTGCTTCCATTAGACGAGAACCCTGTAGAGGGGAGTTTAGCAGGGAGGCAGTCAAATGCAGTAGGCTGTTGTTACAGTACTTTACAGTAGCTAAGAATCCTGGCATGTTTGACAGAACGCATGAGTTGTGGATGCACGTCTGGGAGGGTTCTAGAGTGTTCTGACTGTGGGAAGCACTGTCGTTCCCTTGCAGAGGAGTATGAGAGACTCTCCATGCATCCTGCACGCAAACAATTCAATACCAATCCGTGGAACACATGAAGCTGCTCTGCATCTTATCTCTTTTAAATGTGGAACATTTAACAATACTTTATTTTGAATTTTAAAACCGGTAAAATATTTTTTTTACTGTTCGGCTTTCTGCAGTATTTGGAAACAATAGCAAGAGAATGCTTTAATGTAAAAGCATTGTGATCTGTTCTGGTCTAAAAAGACAGAAAAAAAGGGTTCTGGGGATTCTTAGAACCATAGGATTCTTAGAACAGAGCTCTGTTATGGTTCTACTTTTGGTCACACAGTCATTTAAAGTAAGTCATAGTATTTCTATTCTAAATAGGGATGTGGGACTGTTATAACTAATCAATGAATTGAACAGCGGGTACTAATTGGAGCAGGGAAACTATCACCCAGAATTGTTAGTATCCTCAAGAGAGATTTGCATCTGAGGACAAGCAGAAAGAAAGGATTCCTTTATTTATCTGTACTTTGATTACCAACCAAAGGAAATCTCAGGACATTACTATTATGTGCGTTGTTATTGCTATAATTCTATAATTATTCAACCTTTTGACATTACACACATTTCATACATTGTCTGTGAGATGATGTATATATTCTTGTTGAACATTCTTCGACTGGATTTGACAGGAGAATGAACTGCGCGGGAGGGGGAATAAACCACAGAAGAAGAAGAACAAACTGTTGGATAACCAAGTGAAATCTTTTAGTTTAACAGCAGGAATTAGTTATTTGTCCCAGATTAGATCACTTAGAGGATAAATTACAGAGTTCCACAGTAAGCACATTCTCTGGCATATCTATTGAACAATGTTGTTCGTATAGACGTAATTTAACGAACATCTGGTTTTCAAAGGGCTCCTAATGATTTCCCATTCATCATCTTCTAAATGGCTAAAGTGCATGTAATTACAATGTTAATTAACTGTAAATCTGTTTCTGTCAATTGCAGCAATTCATCATTCTCACATGAAATATATAGTGCCATTGCAGATAGAATGCATTCATTCAAATTAAATAAGAGGACATTTCATTCCTCAAGCTGAATATTCAGTCTCATTGAAAAAATAAACCTTTTTTTTCTTCAAAGATCAGTAATGCCTCTTTGTGTGTGTTAGTTGCTACCTCCTCCCCTTACAGGTTGCTGAGAAAAGGAGTGAAGACAATTTGATTATTTAAAAATTAATATCCAATTCCTCACGATTCAAACTGACTGATATGAGATATATTTTTAGACTCTACATCTTTTCAAAACATTTGCTGAATCATCCAAAACTTATAAAAGATGTGTCTTCCTAGCCTCTAACAGACACTTAGAAATTATGCATCTTCCTAGCCTCTAGCAGACACTTACAAAACAGTATATTAATAGTCTCTAACAGATATTTACAAAACAGCATCTTCCTAGCCTCTATCAGAGCATTATAAAACATGTATCTTCCTAGCCTCTATCAGAGCATTATAAAACATGTATCTTCCTAGCCTCTATCAGAGCATTATGAAACATGTATCTTCCTAGCCTCTGTCAGAGCATTATAAAACAGTATCTTCCTAGACTCAAACAGACATGTACAGTGCCTTGCAAAAGTATTCGGCCCCCTTGAACTTTGCGACCTTTTGTCACATTTCAGGCTTCAAACATAAAGATATGAAACTGTATTTTTTTGTGAAGAATCAACAACAAGTGGGACACAATCATGAAGTGGACAGACATTTATTGGATATTTCAAACCTTTTTAACAAATCAAAAACTGAAAAATTGGGCGTGCAAAATTATTCAGCCCCTTTACTTTCAGTGCAGCAAACTCTCTCCAGAAGTTCAGTGAGGATCTCTGAATGATCCAATGTTGACCTAAATGACTAATGATGATAAATACAATCCACCTGTGTGTAATCAAGTCTCCGTATAAATGCACCTGCACTGTGATAGTCTCAGAGGTCCGTTAAAAGCGCAGAGAGCATCATGAAGAACAAGGAACACACCAGGCAGGTCCGAGATACTGTTGTGAAGAAGTTTAAAGCCAGATTTGGATACAAAAAGATTTCCCAAGTTTTAAACATCCCAAGGAGCACTGTGCAAAGTGATAATATTGAAATGGAAGGAGTATCAGACAACTGCAAATCTACCAAGACCTGGCCATCCCTCTAAACCTTCAGCTCATACAAGGAGAAGACTGATCAGAGATGCAGCCAAGAGGCCCATGATCACTCTGGATGAACTGCAGGGATCTACAGCTGAGGTGGGAGACTCTGTCCATAGGACAACAATGAGTCGTATATTGCACAAATCTGGCCTTTATGGAAGAGTGGCAAGAAGAAAGCCATTTCTTAAAGATATCCATAAAAAGTGTTGTTTAAAGTTTGCCACAAGCCACCTGGGAGACACACCAAACATGTGGAAGAAGGTGCTCTGGTCAGATGAAACCAAAATTGAACTTTTTGGCAACAATGCAAAACGTTATGTTTGGCGTAAAAGCAACACAGCCCATCACCCTGAACACACCATCCCCACTGTCAAACATGGTGGTGGCAGCATCATGGTTTGGGCCTGCTTTTCTTCAGCAGGGACAGGGAAGATGGTTAAAATTGATGGGAAGATGGATGGAGCCAAATACAGGACCATTCTGGAAGAAAACCTGATGGAGTCTGCAAAAGACCTGAGACTGGGACGGAGATTTGTCTTCCAACAAGACAATGATCCAAAACATAAAGCAAATTCTACAATGGAATGGTTCAAAAATAAACATATCCAGGTGTTAGAATGGCCAAGTCAAAGTCCAGACATGAATCCAATCGAGAATCTGTGGAAAGAACTGAAAACTGCTGTTCACAAATGCTCTCCATCCAACCTCACTGAGCTCGAGCTGTTTTGCAAGGAGGAATGGGAAAAAATGTCAGTCTCTCGATGTGCAAAACTGATAGAGACATACCCCAAGCGACTTACAGCTGTAATCGCAGCAAAAGGTGGCGCTACAAAGTATTAACTTAAGGGGGCTGAATAATTTTGCACGCCCAATTTTTCAGTTTTTGATTTGTTAAAAAAGTTTGAAATATCCAATAAATGTCGTTCCACTTCATGATTGTGTCCCACTTGTTGTTGATTCTTCACAAAAAAATACAGTTTTACATCTTTATGTTTGAAGCCTGAAATGTGGCAAAAGGTCGCAAAGTTCAAGGGGGCCGAATACTTTCGCAAGGCACTGTATCTTTCTAGACTCTAAATGATACTATGTGTCACTTTTCACTCCTCCAGTCTCCTCCTGCCCTCCTCAACACAACACAGCTCAGTCCTGCTGACAATCAAGTGACTGTTGGATGACTAATTCCTTTATAGAAATGTTGAGCCTCGGACCCTTAGTTCCAGTGAAGGGAAAACTTAACGCTTCAGTAGACAATGACATTCTAGACCATTCTGTGCGTCCAACTTTTTGGCAAAAGCTTGAGGAAGGACACTCCTTCCTTCAGCATGACAATGGCCCCATGCACAAAGCAAGGTCCATACAGAAATGGTTTGTTGGGATTGGTGTGGAAGAACTTGACTGGCCTGCACATAGCCCTGTCCTTAACCTCATTTAACACCTTTGGGATGAATTGGATTGCCGACTGCGAGCCAGGCTTAATTGCTCAACATCAGTGCCCGACCTCACTTAATGCTCTTATGGCTGAATTGAAGCAAGTCTCTGCAGCAATGTTCCAACATCCACTGGAAAGCCTTCCCAGAAGATTGGAGGCTGTAATGGCAGCAAAGGGGATAGGGGGGGAACTTCTTATTAATGCCCATTATTTTGAAATGAGATGTTCAACGAGCACGTGTCCACATACTTTTGGCCATGTACTGTATAATCAATGACTCAAGGAAGCACATTACAGCCACATGCAGCCTGGGTTGGGGTTGGGGTTGCACAAACCATCAAATTATACAATGTTGATAGATAGAAGTAACCCAATATTTATCTGACTGACAGAGTTTTAAAAATAAAAAGAACAACCCCATTGCGGAAAAAAACATGTGGTGATATTGATAGAACGGATTAGTTTATCCTGGAAGGCATATAGTGTAGAATATTACTTCAGGAGTATTGGTTTTCATATCAAAATGTTTGCTAAATCATTACCCCAATACCTTTGCATGTTGTGTCTGGAATGTATAAAATACCAATAGCCAGTGCTTGAATTTGTCTGTGTGTCAGCTCACATGTGTGGTGGTCTATGCTGTTCATTTCAGGACAGCAAATGGAAGTCAAGTGTCTCATTTGGTGATGCAGTATGTTGAATAAATCATTTGAATATGTCTCTCATCAGGTTTGTTAAATCAACATATGTTCATCAACATAAAGATAATAAATAAACTAAGGTGCCATTTTTTGATCATATTAAAAAATTTGATCATATTACTCCAGTGCTAGCCTCTCTACACTGGCTTCCTGTCAAAGCAAGGGCTGATTTCAAGGTTTTACTGCTAACCTACAAAGCATTACATGGGCTTGCTCCTACCTATCTCTCTGATTTGGTCCTGCCGTACATACCTATACGTACGCTACGGTCACAAGACGCAGGCCTCCTAATTGTCCCTAGAATTTCTAAGCAAACAGCTGGAGGCAGGGCTTTCTCCTATAGAGCTCCATTTTTATGGAACGGTCTGCCTACCCATGTCAGAGACGCAAACTCGGTCTCAACCTTTAAGTCTTTACTGAAGACTCATCTCTTCAGTGGGTCATATGATTGAGTGTAGTCTGGCCCAGGAGTGGGAAGGTGAACGGAAAGGCTCTGGAGCAACGAACCGCCCTTGCTGTCTCTGCCTGGCCGGTTCCCCTCTTTCCACTGGGATTCTCTGCCTCTAACCCTATTACAGGGGCTGAGTCACTGGCTTGCTGGGGCTCTCTCATGCTGTCCCTGGAGGGGGTGCGTCACCTGAGTGGGTTGATTCACTGTTGTGGTCATCCTGTCTGGGTTGGCGCCCCCCCCCCCCTTGGGTTGTGCCGTGGCGGAGATCTTTGTGGGCTATACTCAGCCTTGTCTCAGGATGGTAAGTTGGTGGTTGAAGATATCCCTCTAGTGGTGTGGGGGCTGTGCTTTGGCAAAGTGGGTGGGGTTATATCCTTCCTGTTTGGCCCTGTCCGGGGGTGTCCTCGGATGGGGCCACAGTGTCTCCTGACCCCTCCTGTCTCAGCCTCCAGTATTTATGCTGCAGTAGTTTATGTGTCGGGGGGCTGGGGTCAGTTTGTTATATCTGGAGTACTTCTCCTGTCCTATTCGGTGTCCTGTGTGAATCTAAGTGTGCGTTCTCTAATTCTCTCCTTCTCTCTTTCTTTCTCTCTCTCGGAGGACCTGAGCCCTAGGACCATGCCCCAGGACTACCTGACATGATGACTCCTTGCTGTCCCCAGTCCACCTGGCCATGCTGCTGTTCCAGTTTCAACTGACCTGAGCCCTAGGACCATGCCCCAGGACTACCTGACATGATGACTCCTTGCTGTCCCCAGTCTACCTGGCCATGCTGCTGCTCCAGTTTCAACTTCCACCTGACTGTGCTGCTGCTCTAGTTTCAACTGTTCTGCCTTATTATTATTCAACCATGCTGGTCATTTATGAACATTGAACATCTTGACCATGTTCTGTTATAATCTCCACCCGGCACAGCCAGAAGAGGACTGGCCACCCCACATAGCCTGGTTCCTCTCTAGGTTTCTTCCTAGGTATTGGCCTTTCTAGGGAGTTTTTCCTAGCCACTGTGCTTCTCCACCTGCATTGCTTGCTGTTTGGGGTTTTAGGCTGGGTTTCTGTACAGCACTTTGAGATATCAGCTGATGTACGAAGGGCTATATAAATAAATTTGATTTGATTTGATTTTGATTTGATTTTCTTCTGTTATTTTTTGTTGTTGCCATTCTCCTAAGGTTTAAAACTACAGTAGTATTTAATGGGAGAATGGAACCCTGCACAGGAGGATCACTTCTTTAATCAGGATTAAACATTGATACAACCTGCCCTCTACGTGACAGGGACCTACTTCAACGCCTGCCTGCCACGCACGGAAACCATGAATACATCTGTCTCCTCTGAAAATGACTGACTACACATTCTTTAGTATTAATTACAAGTGGGAAATGGCTTTGTTCATCCATCAAACACTTGTCAAGTGTAATACAGTGACACAATGCGAGAGGGCCCTAGTCATGTTCTGTTAACTACCGTATTGTCTTGACAGACATTGTATAGAAAGCAGGTGCCTTTTATTTCGCTGGGGGTTTTGTCACACTCCACAGAGCCAGCTACCTACCCCTGCTGAGACGAGGTTCAACCCAGATGTCTGAAATAGAGCGCACGCAAATTATCATGTCAAGGTAGATTAATAGCTAAGATTAGGAAGAGTAACTTATCACTACCACTGTTCAAATGCGTACAGTCAGCCACAATGAAAGGACAAGCGTTTAGAAATTGTCATGCAGATGCACCATGTGTAACCGCCAGCTTGAGTCCCAAATGGCAGCCTATTCCCTATATAGTGCACTACGTTTGACCGGGACCCATACAAAAGTAGGGCACTATATATGGAATAGGGTGCCATTTGGGAAACACTTCACCAGTCACTGATAAAAACAAAAACTGGTGCCAAAATAGATCCATCATATCTGAAAATAAATAGATAATGACGGATGCAGAATGCGTACAGGAGGAACCTGACTGATTATGTCATGTTGTGAATAGCAAGGGAATTCTGATGTAAAACCCACGGGGCATTTTTGAAGAGTTCAGGCAATGAGACTCGTATCCTACGTGAGAATTGTATCCTACGTGAGAATCGTATCCAACATGAGACTCGTATCCTACGTGAGACTCGTATCCAACATGAGACTCGTATCCTACGTGAGACTTGTATCCTACGTGAGACTTTAATCCTACGTGAGACTCGTATCCTACGTGAGACTCGTATCCTATGTGAGACTTTTATCCCACGTGAGACTTTTATCCTACGTGAGACTTTAATCCTACGTGAGACTCGTATCCTATGTGAGACTTGTATCCTACGTGAGACTTTAATCCTACGTGAGACTCGTAACCTACGTGAGACTCGTATCCTATGTGAGACTTTTATCCCACGTGAGACCTTTATCCTACGTGAGACTCGTATCCTACGTGAGACTCGTATCCTACGTGAGACTCGTATTCTGTACTCAATCAACTCAATTTAAAGTAATTTGAGCTGACTACTGCAGTATACCTTCCCTGTGAAAGATCTCAGAGAGGGCAGAGGGATGGAGGAGAGAGATGGATGAAAGATGGAGGAAAGAGACGGGGGAGAGAGACAGAGGAGAGAGCCAAACTTAGTAGGAGAAAAAAGCTGATAGCACGGGAGTCTAACATCTTGGTTCACAATGGCAGCCATTACAACCTGCACAAATGAACTCTGAACTCTGTTATTTGTATTTTTCCAGGAAAACCACCTGAGTCAAGTGAGACAAGCTCAGCAAAAAAAGAAATATCCCTTTTTCAGGACTCAAAGATCATTTGTAAAAATTCTAATAACTTCACAGATCTTCAGGGAGACAGGATGGACAGCTGATTGTTCTCACAGTGGCAGACCACGTGTAATAACACCTGCACAGGATCGGTACATCCGAACATCCCACCCTCGGGACAGGTACAGGATGGCAACAACAACTGCCCGAGTTACACCAGGAACGCACAATCCCTCCATCAGTGCTCAGACTGTCCACAATAAGCTGAGAGAGGCTGGACTGAGGGCTTGTAGGGCTGTTATACGGCAGGTCCTCACCAGACATCACCGGCAAAACTGTCGCCTATGGGCACAAACCCACCGTCGCTAGACCAGACAGGACTGGCAAAAAGTGCTCTTCACTGACTAGTCACGGGTTTGTCTCACCAGGGGTGATGGTCAAATTGGTGTTTATTGTCGAAGGAATGAGCATTACACCGAGGCCTGTACTCCGGAGGGGGATAGATTTGGAGGTGGAGGGTCCGTCATGGTCTGGGTCTGTGTGTCACAGCATCATCGGACTGAGCTTGTTGTCATTGCAGGCAAACTAAACGCTGTGCGTTACTGGGAAGACATCCTCCTCCCTCATGTGGTACCCTTCCTGCAGGCTCATCCTGACATGACCCTCCAGCATGACAATGCCACCAGCCATACTGCTTGTTCTGTCCATGATTTCCTGCAAGACAGGAATGTCAGTTTTCTGCCATGGCCAGCGAAAAGCCCGGAATTCAATCCCATTGAGCACATCTGGGACCTGTTGGATCAGAGGGTGAGGGCTAGGGCCATTCCCCCCCAGAAATGTCAGTGATCTTGCAGGTGCCTTTGTGGAAGAGTGGGGTAACATCTCACAGCAAATACTGGCAAATCTGGTGCAGTCCATGAGGAGGAGAACTACTGCAGTACTTATTTCAGCTGGTGGCCACACCAGATACAGACTGTTACTTTTCATTTTGACCCCCCTTTGTTCAGGGACACATTATTCAATTTCTGTTAGTCACATGTCTGTGGAACTTGTTCAGTTTTCGTCTCAGTTGTTGAATCTTGTTATGTTCATACAAATATTTACACATGTTAAGTTTAATGAAAATAAATGCAGTTAACAGTGAGAGGATGTTTTTTTTTTTGCTGAGTTTAGTATGCATTGGAATGTCAATGAATTGCTACTGAATGAATAGCTAGCGTTTTACTGCCATTGGTTGACTAGGGCCCTTAGGCATGGAATGAATAAGAAGTGTGAGAACAAAACATTAAACCTCACATGAGCCACGTAATGCATTCATGGAATGTTCACTTTGGCAATGGCCTCTTGTGAATACTGTGTTTGATACAATTGACACAGATTATAGATTTGACCTGAAGGAAAATGCACAATTTGGAGTCTAGAAATATCAGATCGTAGAACAGGAGAATAGACTTAGTGAGAATTTATAAATCCCCAAATTGTATTATCTTAGGTGGGAGGAGAGCCCCAAGATCCTACCTTTTCAGAATGCACAACATCATGTCTTATTTTGCCTGGAGCAAGGACTGATATCTGTGAATTTGCATATACATGTATTTGCAGAGATCCAATCAAACATCAAGGAGCAGACACAATTCCGGAATTCAAAGCGGAATACCAACCAGTTCTCTCTATAACTAATACATAAAGAGAGCCCTAGGAAGGAGTGAGGGAGGGGGAGAGTGTCATGCTCAATCTTCGTAACAGATAACATTAAAGCCCACAGAGAAGTTTTAAGCAGCTATCTTATTGTGACTCAGGTCATGGTACACATCCTGGTTACAATGGGATGGGAGTAAGTCAGTCAAGTCAAACTGATTCTGTCCCAACACACTACTCCACTGTGTGCCAGCTGCCTAGTCTGTAACATAACCTCTATAGATACAGGCTAGCATCTTAACATGCATCCTAATTTACTAAAATGAACGAGAGCAATCTGTCTGGGTAATGCATGTAATGTCATGTCTGTATTATTTGGAGTATACCGAGGTGCTACTCATTCGAACCAAGAGTAAGGTCAAATCCAAAACATCTGACCATTTTGAGATGGGAGTTAAAAATGTAAATTCTCCTCACATACTGAGGGTGTATTGCCTCAAACAGATTTTTAGAACAACTTAACTTTTGGGTGGAATAATTATTATCTAAAAACCATATCCAGCTGCCAGGGTTAATCTCTATCTTGTTCCCCTTTCAAAGATGAGAATGTCCATGGTAGGGTACAGAGACTACAATACCACTATTACCTTATGCAGCTCCTCAAATTCAAATACAAGTCAGTCTGTAGAGATTGTCCAAATATCTTCCCCAAATACAGTTGAACTTGGCAATAATTAAAGTGAAGTAGAAAAGGAGAGAATGGACGAAGAGGTGGAGGAAGGAAGAGAACCACGGAACGGGAGGTAGTGGAGATAGTATTCATTCTAAAGCGTTATTAGGACACAATTTCAACAGGGCTCATAGTAGCTCTCATTAGATGGTGTATCAAACCAGAACAAAACTCACTTCTCTTATTAACTATGTGGAGGAAGTGGATCGGAAAATTAAAATGGCGAAAACGAGAAGAGGCGACGGAGGGCAGAACAGCCGATTCTATGGTTTTGTCACCACCAGGCTCTTGCTCTGCTGTTGCTCTCCCACTAATAAGTCAGCTCAGCTTTTTTACATGTCGCAAATGGCACCCTATACCCTTTATAGCGCACTACTTTTTGATGGACCCTGGACAAAAGTAGTGTACTAATATAGGGGGAAAGGGTGTTGTTTGGAATGCATCTGTCGGAGTGCAGTTCGTTCACATGGTCTTTAATTCCCCATCATTGATTGGAATTTAAAGTCTTGAATATGCCGGCAATGTTTTATCTCTTTGAAACTCGGTTGCTGACATTTTGTTTTTAAATTACCAAGTAGCATAGTCTTTTACTTTAAAGAAGTTTCCGTTCTACAAAATGTATTGTAGTATACACACTCAGAAGAAGAATGAAGATTGAAGAAGACTTTATTATACACAGATTTTCAGCAGAAACTTGTCTTCTGCATTATTATTTTATTATTTTATTTTATATTATTTTATTTTATTTTATTTATGTTATGATCGACTGGTCTCTCCCTGCTAACAATCCCCAATTGGCTGTGTTTTCTCCAACACGCTGTGTACCGATACAACCCTACTAAACCACCATGTTCATCATGAACATTAAATGATCTCAGAGTTGAAGCTTAGAGAGGACACACTGGATTCTAACATTATGTCTCTGAATAATTAGTACCATGTGCTTTGTTTGAAACCACATTCCCTGTGGTAAACGTCCATCAATAAAAACAGCCTTTCATCTTGATATGCTGTAATGTTCCCTACAAAGTGCACTACTTTTGACCAGGGTCCATCAAAAATTAGTGCACTAGATAAGGAATAGGGTGCCATTTGGGACAGCGAAACAGACAAGCTGATCTCATCTGTGCTTTTTACTGTATAACTACATCTGAAGAAAACGTTCCTGTCAACAAAAGGATCATATTTACATCAACATCAGGCTCGTTTTCTTCCTGTCTGTCAGAAAACACTTGAGACGTGGCAAATATTTGCATATCAAGGTTGTGCTTATAACGAGACATTGGCTGTCTGCATGTATAATGTTTCAAAGATTTTAATATATGAGTAAGTCATCTGTTAGCAGTGGTGTAAAGTACTCAATTGTCATACTTGAGTAAATGCAAAGATACAGTATCTTATTAATAGAAAATGACTCAAAAGTGAAAGTCACCCAGAAAAATACTACTTCAGTAAAAGTCTAAAAGTATTTGTTTTTAAATATACTTAAGTATCAAAGGTAAATGTAATTGATAAAAAAATATACTTAAGTATCAAAAGTGAAATTAAAAGTATAAATAATTTCAAATTCCTTATATATATTATATATTATTATATTATTAATAATTAATATTAACCAGACGGCACCATTTTCTTGTTTTTTATTTATTATTATTTCCTGATAGCCAAGGGCACACCCCCCCAATACTCAGACATCATTTACAAATAAAGCATTTCTGCTTAGTGTGTCCACCAGATCAGAAACAGTAGGGATCACCAGGGATGTTCTCTTGAAAAGTGAGTGAATTGGACCATTTTAATCTACTTTTGGGTGTAAGGGTAAATGCATGGAGTAACAAGTATATTATTTTCTTTACTATTGTAGTGAAGTAAAAGTTGTCAAAAATATAAATAGTAAAGTACAGATACCCCCAAAAAACTACTTAAGTAGTACTGTCACGTTCTGACCATAGTTCTTTTGTCTTTTCTTTGTCTTAGTGTTGGTCAGGATGTGAGCTGAGTGGGCATTCTATGTTGTATGTCTAGTTTGTCTATTTCTATGTTTGGCCTGCTATTTTTATTTATTTATTTTTTACCTTTATTTTACTAGGCAAGTCAGTTAAGAACAAATTCTTATTTTCAATGACGGCCTAGGAACAGTGGGTTAACTGCCTGTTCAGGGGCAGAACGACAGATTTTGTACCTTGTCAGCTCGGGGATTTGAACTTGCAACCTTTCGGTTACTAGTCCAATGCTCTAACCACTAGTATATGGTTCTCAATCAGAGGCAGGTGTTAGTCATTGTCTCTGATTGGGAACCATTTTTAGGTAGCCTGTTTTGTGTTGGGTTTTGTGGGTGGTTGTCTTCTGTCTTTGTGTCTATGCACCAGATAGGACTGTTTTGTTTTTCCACATTTGTTGTTTTGGTATTTTGTAGTGTTCACGTTTATTGTCTTTATTAGACATGTTGAACAATAACCACGCTGCGCTTTGGTCCTCCTCTCCTTCAACGGAAGAAAACCGTTACAAGTACTTTAAAGTATTTTTACTTTACATTATTTTCTGTTAGTATTTGAACTTCTGTCACGTTCTTAGTTCCTTTTATTATGTCTTTGTGTTAGTTTGGTCAGGGCGTGAGTTGGGGTGGGTAGTCTGTTCTTTTTTTCTATGTATTATTTATGTGTTTGGCCTGGTATGGTTCTCAAACAGAGGCAGGTGTCGTTCGTTGTCTCTGATTGAGAATCATACTTAGGTAGCCTGTTTTCCTGATTTTTAGTTGTGGGTGATTGTTTTCTGTCTCTGTCTTCACCAGTCAGAACTGTTTCGTTTTCATTCGTTCTCCTTGTTGTTTTTGGCGTTCAATGTTAATAAATATCAACATGGACACGTACCATGCTGCCTATTGGTCCGATCCTTCATACTCCTCATCAGAGGAAGACGAATCGCGTAAACAACTTCAGTCCAATTTGATTCTACTGTATCCAATGTTTCTCTTCTGATAATGTTTGAAAGATACAGAAGAAACCTTTTGGCGCGCAACTATGTGTGGTACTATGTGTGGTACTATGTGTGGTACTATGTGTGGTACTATGTGTGGTACTATGTGTGGTACTATGTGTGGTACTATGTGTGGTACTATGTGTGGTACTATGTGTGGTACTATGTGTGGTACTATGTGTGGTACTATGTGTGGTACTATGTGTGGTATTTTATGGTGTGATATCAAACTAAGACAAGTACAAATAAAAATACATCAATCGCCTCCAAATGTTTCTCTCACGAGAGCACAACTGTGCAACTGGCGAGCAGAAATAACAGCACGGCTGAAAAGAAAAAACTGGTATTTGAATTCACTCAACGACTCCTGCTGTAATCACATATTGAAATGGAAATTACAGCCTAGTAGAAGTGCATGACTGTGTTATGGATTACTTTGGGATTGATTGTATATTTCTCATGCAATCCAACAACTTCAGCTTTGTTGCAATTGCTGTTACCATTAACATTACACTTTAGAGTATGGTAATTTCAGGGCCAGTTGTTGCATTGTATTGTCACTCTTGTAAGTGGAACCAGACACATTTCGATCCAGTTTGCATGATTTTTGTTTGATATAATGCAACAATGTGGCTCAACCTGTACATTAGGGGTATAACGATTGGCCATAAATTATAGTGATGGAGAAGAGAGAGAACAAAGCAGGGAACAATGAGTGTTGAAGTCACGCAACCTGTCCAACTGGAAGCTGGATGGAAGAGGATAACTATAACAACATGTCCAATTGGAAGCTGGATGGAAGTGGAAAACTATAACAACCTGTCCAACTGGAAGCTAGATGGAAGAGGATAACTATAACAACCTGTCCAACTGGAAGCTAGATGGAAGAGGATAACTATAACAACCTGTCCAATTGGAAGCTGGATGGAAGTGGAAAACTATAACAACCTGTCCAACTGGAAGCTGGATGGAAGTGGAAAACTATAACAACCTGTCCACCTGGAAGCTGGATGGATGAGGATAACTATAACAACCTGTCCAACTGGAAGCTGGATGGAAGAGGATAACTATAACAACCTGTCCAACTGGAAGCTGGATGGAAGAGGATAACTATAACAACCTGTCCAACTGGAAGCTGGATGGAAGAGGAAAACTATAACAACCTGTCCAACTGGAAGCTGGATGGAAGTGGAAAACTATAACAACCTGTCCAACTGGAAGCTGGATGAAAGAGGATAACTATAACAACCTGTCCAACTGGAAGCTGGATGGAAGGATGGAAGAGGATAACTATAACAACCTGTCCAACTGGAAGCTGTTGGCCTTTAGAAAATGTTGGAAACTAGGATAAAATAAACAAACTTTTTTTATTTTTTCAATCATCTGATCAGAAGTCAAATCAAATCAAATCAAATGTATTTATATAGCCCTTCGTACATCAGCTGATATCTCAAAGTGCTGTACAGAAACCCAGCCTAAAACCCCAAACAGCAAGCAATGCAGGTGTAGAAGCACGGTGGCTAGGAAAAACTCCCTAGAAAGGCCAATACCTAGGAAGAAACCTAGAGAGGAACCAGGCTATGTGGGGTGGCCAGTCCTCTTCTGGCTGTGCCGGGTGGAGATTATAACAGAACATGGCCAAGATGTTCAAATGTTCATAAATGACCAGCATGGTCGAATAATAATAAGGCAGAACAGTTGAAACTGGAGCAGCAGCACAGTCAGGTGGAAGTTGAAACTGGAGCAGCAGCATGGCCAGGTGGACTGGGGACAGCAAGGAGTCATCATGTCAGGTAGTCCTGGGGCATGGTCCTAGGGCTCAGGTCAGTTAAAACTGGAACAGCAGCATGGCCAGGTGGACTGGGGACAGCAAGGAGTCATCATGTCAGGTAGTCCTGGGGCATTAGTCCTGAAGTGCTTTATATTGTACTGGAATAGCTAATACACCTCATCCACCACCATTGTGAGGGCTCCACTTGGCTATAATGCATGCTGACCAGGCATTAGAAGTCCCATCACATGTAAACACAGATGTTATGAGGAAAGCAATGTGAAATATTATGAAGGAATGTACCATTCTCTTTAAAATTACACACATAACAATATTGTTAATTGTTCAGCAAGACCACACACACACACACACACACACACACACACACACACACACACACACACACACACACACACACAAACAATTACTCCATGTGTCTTTTCGGATTATACCACAAATATGCAGCAATGTGAATGTGGACCGTATATATGATGTTTTAATTGTCTGGTGTTGCTTGATCTATATTCTACAAGTTTTTTCAGCTCATTTTTGAACACACGCTAACCTATAGATCTGCCAATGCTCTTCACTTCTACAGTCCTTTTCACTACAGGTGATCTAGCTAGAGATGGAAAAGGACCTTGGTTGGGTCACCTTGGTCCATTTTATAGTGTGAAAATATCCTTTAAATGTGTTATCCACAGTAGAGATTGACCCAAACGTAAATGTACCGTACTCAAACGTTCTCCGTCTAGTCTAAGTTCATTCATCTTACTATTTTGGGGTTTGCAGGCAAGGGTGTCGGTCAGGGTTGAGCTCAATTCAGAATTTTGGAATTTACTCCCATTCAAGTTATGAGTTGAAACTCAAATTGAATTGGCCACACCCCACAGGATGTGAAATTAGAATTTGAGTGACAGGAAGTAGTATTTAATTCAGTGCAATTCAAAGAAATTGAGAGTTTTATTGAATCTGGCAGGTCACACTTCTAGATACCAAATAATATGCTGTATCACATTTCTCACTCAGGGTTGGCCCTGGTCGGTCCCTGGATGGGAGACCAGATGCTGCTGGAAGTGATGTTGAAGGGCCAGTAGTTACTATTTCCTCTGTTCTAAAAAATATATAATATGTCCTAATTCCCCAGGCCAGTGATTGGGGACATTACCCTGTGTAGGGTGCTGTCATTTGGATGGGACATTAAATGACTATCCTGACTCTGTGGTCACTAAAGAGCACCTGCCACTTATTGTAAGGATGTTAACCCTGGTGTCCTGGCTAAATTTCCAATCTGTCCCTCATACATTCATGGACACCTAATCATCCCCAGCTTCCATGTTGGTCATTCCCCAGGTTATTGCTGTAAATGAGAATATGTTCTCAGTCAACTTACCTGGCTAAATAAGGATAAAAATATATAATTGTATTTGTCACATGTGCCGAATACAACAGGTTTAGACCTTACAGTGAAATGTTTACTTACAAGCCCTTAACCAACAATGGCATTTTAAGAAAAATACTTTAAAAAAAGAAAAAAAATTGAAGTAACAAATAATTAAAGAGCAGCAGTACAATAACAAAAGGCTATATACAGGGGGATACAGGTACAGAGTCAGTGTGTGGGGGCACCAGTTAGTTAAAGTGACTGTGCATAGATAATAACAGAGAAGGGTGGGGGGCAGTGCAAATAGTCTGGGTAGACATTTGATTGGATGTTCAGGAGTGTTACAGCTTGAGGGTAGAAGCTGTTTAGAATCCTCTTGGACCTAGACTTGGTGCTCCGGTACCGCTTGCCGCGAGGTGCTAAATGTAGAACATTATGCATCTCAATTACCAGGACAACAACAATTGAATGTTACTTTTATGATATTGTCTGATTGTCTGATTTGTCTGATTTCATCGATATATCCATTCAGTTTTAAATAAAGTGCTGTTTGCTGGCTGTGTCGCAGCCGACCACGACCGGGAGACCAATTAAGCTAGGCACAATTGGCCCGGGTTAGTGGAGGGGGCGGCCGGCCGGGATGTTCTTGTCCTATCACGCTCTAGCGACTCCTGTGGCGAGCCGGGCGCAATGCACGCTGACACGGTCGCTAGGTGTACGGTTTTTCCTCTGACATATCGATGAGACTGGCTTCCGGCTTCCGGTTTAAGAGAGCATTGTGTCAAGAAGCAGTACAGCTTGGTGGGGTCGTGTTTCGGAGGACACACGGCTCTCTACCTTGGAGTGACACCAATTGATCTGGACTGCGTAATTGCCTGTTTTCCATTTTTCTGTTACATTGGATGTTTATTTTTTTGCTAACAGCATAGATACACTAGGCTACTAAACGTTACCGTTGGTCACCAGCCCAAAGCTGTTCTTTAACCTTTATTTAACTAGGCAAGTCAGTTGAAGAACAAATTCTTATTTTCAATGACAGCCTAGGAACAGTGGGTTAACTGCCTGTTCAGGGGCAGAATGACAGATTTGTACCTTGTCAGCTTGGGGATTTCAACTTGAAACCTTTCGGCTGCTAGTCCAACGCTCTAACCACTAGGCTACCCCGCAGCCCATTCTGTTTGTGTGTGTGTGTGCACGTGGGCGTGCGTGTGTGGGTGCGCGTGTGTGTGTGTGTGTGTGTGTGGACGTGTTTGACTGTCAGCAAAGTGTATCACGTAAGCTTTCTAAATGTGGTATCCATATTGGCTTAAGCTCAGGCAGACGTCAGCTATCAAACGACACAGGAGGAATGTTGAATGATTGTTAGCTTTAAAGGATTTAAGTAAACTCTGAAACGGTGCTTATTTGCTCTGTTATCCACTTTTGCGTTAATGAAAAGCATGTCCTGAATCTGTCAAAGGAGATTAGGTGAATATGATTATTATTGTCCTTTTGTTAATGTAGATTTCTATCCATGGGGATGACAGTCAAACCATCTGGATGTGTATTTCCTTCCAATGCCAAGTCGGTGAAAAGGAGTTGAAATTAAGTTCCGTCATCAGAATTATAGTGTAGAGAAGAACTCCACGTCTGACCGTACCAAAGCAAGAAGAAGTATCACAAATGTGCTTTCACAAAGATGTCTCTTATCTTTGTAGGATGTTGTATAAATTTGCATATCATAAAACAGAGATTTATTATATCCCCTTTGACTGGTCCCTCGGGAGTGGAAGTAGTTAAAATCCTTTTTACAGAATCTATTTACTGAAAATGAACTTAAAACACATATAATCACACTCTCATTATCATTTAAATAATGGTCATTTTTTTCAAAGAATATTATATTACCTTCATAAATAAAGGTGTAAAACAAGGATGTGCTTTATCACTCTATCTATTTATTACGGCACTAAAAACATGTTATAATCTGTGGCGACCTGTCATTCAGGACAGGCAGAGCCCCACCTGTTTTGAGCCCATTCTGTTTGAGTTTACTAAGATTTACATGCTAAAATCGCCACTGATAATAACACCTTCTTCTCGGACAAAAGATCCCCACAATCAGAACCTCAGATTTTGACCTGATTTTCATCTATTTGAATGCTTGATCTATTTGTAGATTGATTTGCAAATTGCATCTATTTGTAGATTGATGAAAATTCAGAGGGTATTTGTAACATGTGTTTATTCTAGTACATTGTACAGTGATAGATCTCATTGAACTGAAAGATGAACCCGTAGACAGACGCTCATCAGACATAAAAGAAAGAACTACTTGTAAAAGAGGTGGAACAATCAACGGGATCAAAGTCATCCAAAAGGATTGATTTCAAACATTCAGCTGAAGGATTGTTAGTTCATTCATTATTTAATCACCGGTGTTCATTGAAATTAGTCTCAAGGATCTGGGCCAGGTGGAGGGATTTGATAAATAACCAGATAAAACCTTTCCACACATTGTTCATTAGGCACCCGTGTATTAAAAGGGAAGAGGAGCCAATGTTGGAAAAATATTTTTATCACATTCTCTCTCTGTTTCTCCTTTCTTTCTCTCTTTCTTTCTTACTTACAGACTGTTGTCAATCGGTCAGTAATTTAACAACGTCTCAGAGAGTCGTGGTTTAGGGATGGGCAGCCATATTTGGTGGTGATGAGCAGTCTAGCCATAGCTAGCCTAGCATGCTTTTATTAATTAGTATTTTCACCTGAGGAATTATCAACCACTAATATAATGGCTCGATTAATCTCTTCCCACCATCTGGTGTGAGAGAAGTGTTCCTCTGGTCCTGATAGTCTTCCCTGCTGCTGTGTTGGGGTAATAGGCTGTTCAAAGCCATGCTCTACTGCGGACAGATGAGCAGGGGTGGGGCTGGAGCAGCTGTGGCTTAGTCTGTCACCTGCTGCCTGTCAGAGGATGCACCTTAGTTCAGAGTCAACTTCAGGCTATCCAGGCCTGCTGTCCAGACAGGATAGGGAGGACTGTGCCTGGCAGCCCGGTGTACAAGCCTGGAGAAGAAGAGCATCATTAACTAACTAAGGGGCCCTTGAGAGACAACATCACGGAGTGGTTTGTAAGAATGATGATGTCACAATGCAGTGGGTGTAGATGATACTTCCATCACAGTGGTTGTAGATAATACTTATATCACAGTGGTTGTAGATTAGACTTCTATCACAGTAGGTGTAGATGAAACTTTTATCACAGTGGGTGTAGATGATACTTCTATCACAGTGGGTGTAGATGATACTTCTATCATAGTGGGTGTAGATGATACTTCTATCATAGTGGGTGTAGACTATACTTCTATCATAGTGGGTGTATATTATACTTCTATCATAGTGGGTGTATATTATAATTATATCACAGTGGGTGTAGATTATAATTATATCACAGTGGGTGTAGATTATAATTATATCACAGTGGGTGTAGATTATAATTATATCACAGTGGGTGTAGATTATAATTATATCACAGTGGGTGTAGATTATAATTATATCACAGTGGGTATAGATTATTATTCTGTACTTCGATCACAGTGGGTGTGGATTATCTTTCCATCACAGTGGGTGTAGATATACTTCTATCACAGTAGGTGTAGAATATACTTCGTACTGCACAGTGCCGTCTGAACAACACATGCTTTATTTAAATGATGTGTAGTTAGGCCATGACCAAGTCCTTTCTCAGACATTGTTCTCTAACAAGTAAGATTCACGAGGGGAACCTTTTTTCATTCCATCCATGTTAAAACTCACTTATTAAGCAGGGGAAAATGTGTCTTGTTTCTTATAACTTCCCATCTGTGAATAGCTCACACTGTTTGAATTCAGTCCAGAACATGTCAGTCTAAATTAAAATTGTACAGGGGTTGTGTTTCATTACCTGAGCTTGGGGCAATGTATGGGCCATTAAGCCGCTACCTGTATGGGCCATTAAGTCACTACCTGTGCTAGTATCAATAGACGATGTAGAGGTGAACATCTGGAAGTTAGGAGACAGAGCATGAAATGAAACGCCTCTGGCTCCCTCCACTTCCTTGTGTCCAAAAGGCCATGGTAATGAAATACTATAAATAGCAACGAGGATGTTACCGGGATCTGCAGCAAATTCACTTCCTACCGTAGTCGTACAGAATCGAAAAGGTCTCTAGTGGCAATCCCAAATGGATGCTGTCTTTCTTCTAGTATTAAGTATCATTATGATACAGTACTTCTATTCACTTGCCTGGATTCTGTAAACGTATTTGTTTAAATTATTTACGTGTCATCTATGTTTAAGAATCCCTCTCGTCTGGATTCCGCCTACCCAGCTCATAGCTGGCCTTAGGCTGAGTTTGTTAATCAATATAGGTTTTTAAGGGCAGGCAAAGCGTTATATTTTAGGGAAGTGAGATTACAGATATGAAAACTGAAACCACTTGAGGCCAAAACAATGATGAATTAATACATTTCATTTTAACATGGTGGATCTTCAATAGTGACTGCCTGGTTTCTGTACGTATAAAATAATAATGACATTGTTTAGTATCTCTCTCAGAATAGAGACAAGAGTGAAGAACTTCATAAACCTGTGCTTAATTTCTGTTATCATACTCAAAACAGTATTTTTAACTCTCACTGGGAGATTTGTGTGATACAACTTCTATTCTGGATGATGTGAAGTAATCAACCCCACATCCCAGCCTCTTGCTGTTAAATCATTCTCCACCGCATTGAGGATTCTGGAAAAAAAAAACTGAGAGCCTTAAAATTTGTCATTCCAGAAAACTGCATTGTTGAAGGGATGTAGATGAATCGATGCGCCGACGACTGAAATCAGAGCAAACTAGGGGGAAATAATTTATGTTCAGCTTTTGAAGTACAGAGCACGTCCCTGCGTGGCGTTGACATGGCTCACACTGGCTGTGATCTCGTCCCTTGCTGTATAGCATTTATGACATGTGTTTATATTGTTGGAGGGCATGGTCTGACTCCAAACTGAACAGAAAATACGTCCCACATGGCACCCTATTCCCTACATAGTGCACTACTTTGGACCTGAGCCCTATGGGCCCCCCAAGGGGCCCGAGTCAAAAAACAGTGCACAATATAGGGAATAGGGTACCATTTGGTAGTCAACCCATGCCTAGCCCACTATGATATTGGATCCAGGTGCGATGCCATGGTGATGCTTAGTTATGCAGAGGAATTTATTGACTGCACTGCGGCAGGAAGATTACCATTGCTTAATAACATGCCACACAAGAAACTTAGAGGCAACATCTTTCGTAGCACTGTGCATTGGTTGGATAGATCCTGCTGACTGGGCAGACGACCACTCTTAAACATGCTTTCACTGTAAAGCAATGTGAAGGATATACTGTACACAGTCATACAGGGTTTCTCAGCTTGAACACAATGACAGTCGCCATTTACCATAAGTGTCCCCAAAATGCCTACATTTATCAGATGTTTCTTCTTCTTGGTCGCATTATCCAAAGGCATATTGTTTCCGAACAATTGGACAATACGGATGAGGATTGATCTGACCTGTCCATTGGTTTAAGCCAAGCTAACACCTTTTCAAGGAGAGACATTTCTATAAGCACTGCCTATCTAGCTGGAGCTTCGTGAATGAAGACTATTATCAGCCTACTAGCTACGTCTTTCATAATGCATAATCACTGCCTGTCTAGCTGGAGCTTCGTGAATGAAGACTATTATCAGCCTACTAGCTACGTCTTTCATAATGCATAACGCTTCTTAAATGATGTAAAGTTTATGTAAGCCAAAACGGGGCTGAGATGTGAAGCTGAGAGCCTCAAGGCTGAATTTGAAGGGAAAGCGCTTCCGCAAGCTGAAAGCTATGAGATATGCAGGAGTTACACCACAAGAAGTAGTATAGCTGGAGCTCACCTGTAAAACATGTAATGAGATCAAATTAATTTTTGAAGTTGTTTTACCAGATTCAGAGAATTCAAACAGAAGCAGAAAGGATAAATATAAGGACGGTTCAGGTTTTCTCCAACGTTGGCAGGCCTTCTGCCACCTACTGTCTGCAATGTGGGTTTTACCTGTGTGATGTCGTTAGTCAGAGGTATAGCAAGAAGCAAAATGCTCAGAAATACTGATTCAGTAAATCCTGTGTGCTGCTGTTCAGATCCTGTCTCTGTACAGTAGGTACTTTTACACAAATAGCCTGTAGCAAGAACACTGTACCTTGAGCTTGATTCAGTTTTGCGTCACCACACCCCATCCTCGTAGTCAAGAATAAGAATATGCTATTCATCTTTTTTTAAACATTCCTTCATGCATTTGATTGTGTCTGATGTGAGAACTTCTTCTGAAAGAATTGGATCTGTTGCTGAGATTGCTTTTGACATTTTAAACATCATTAGTAACATGCCTTATGTTCCTTCTTTAATTTTGTATTGCATTTCCACTTTGTTAAAGTTCCAATATGTTCTTCAATAGCAAATAGCAAAGGCTTTATTTGAACTACCTACAGTGCTGTTGACTTTCAGAGACCTTGACATTTTCCACATTGTGTTAGGTTACAGCTTTATTCTAAAATGTATTCAGAAGTTGTTTTTTCCCTCATCAATCTACACACAATACCCCATAATGACATCACAATACCCCATAATGACATCACAATAACCCATAATGACATCACAATACCCCATAATGACATCACAATACCCCATAATGACATCACAATAACCCATAATGACATCACAATAACCCATAATGACATCACAATAACCCATAATGACTAAGCATAATGACAAAGTACATTTACATAAATATTCAGACCCTTTGCTCAGTACTTTGTTGATGTGTCTTTGGCAGGGATTACAGTCTCGGATCTTCTTGGGTATGACGCTACAAGCTTGGCACACCTGTATTTGGTGAGTTTCTCCAATTCGCGTTACTGCACAGATAGATCGGGTTCAAGTCCGGGCTCTGGCTAGGCCACTTAAGGACATTCAGAGACTTGTCCTGAAGCCACTACTACGTTGTCTTGGCTGTGTGCTTAAGGTGGTTGTCCTGTTGGAAGGTGAACCTTCACCCCAGTCTGAGGTCCTGAGCGCTCTGGAGCAGTTTTTCATCAAGGATCTCTCTGTTCTTTGCTCCATTAATCTTTCCCTTGATCCTAACTAGTCTCCCAGTCCCTGCCGCTGAAAAGCATCCCCACAGCATGATGCTGCCACCACCATGCTTCACCGTAGGGATGGTGCCAGGTTTCCTCCAGAAACGCTTGGCATTCAGGCCAAAGAGTTCGATCTTGGTTTCATCAGAACAGAGAATCTTGTTTCTCATGATCTGAGAGTCTTTATGTGCCATTTCGCGAACTCATAGCAGGCTGTCATGTGCCTTATACTGAGGAGTGGCTTCCGTCTGGCCACTCTACCATAAAGACCTGATTGGAAGAGTGCTGCAGAGATGGTTGTCCTTCTGGAAGGCTCTACCATCTCCACAGAGCTTGAGCTCTGTCAGATTGACCATCAGGTTCTTGGTCATCTCCCTGACCAAGGCCCATCTCCCCCGATTGCTCAGTTTGGCCGGGCGGCCAGCTGTAGGAAGACTCTTGCTGGTTCCAAACTTGTTCCATTTAAGAATGATGGAGGCCACTGTGTTCTTGGGGACCTTCAAAGCTGCAAAAATATTTTGGTACCCTTCCCCAGATCTGTGCTTCAACACAATCCTATCTCGGCGCTCTACGAACAATTCCTTTGACCTCATGCCTTAGTTTTTGCTCTGACATGCATTGTCAACTGTGGGACCTTATATAGACAGGGTGTGCCTTTCCAAATCATTCCCAATCTATTTAATTTATCACAGGTGGAATCCAATCAAGTTGTAGAAACATCTCAAGGATGATCAATGGATGCAGCTGAGCTCAATTTGGAGTCTCATAGCAAAGTGTCTGAATACTGATGTAAATAAGGTATTTCAGTTTTTTTCTGTTTTTTCGTCATTATCATTATTATTGTGTGTAGAGGAAACTGTTTTATTTAATCAATTTTACAATAATCCTCTTACATAACCAAATGTGGAAAAAGTCAAGGAGTCTGAATACTTTCCAAAGGCACTGTATAGTAACTACTCAATTATGGTATGGGACGACAAATCTATATGGCATAGTCCTGTAGAGCTCTTCTTCCCTCAGGCTGTTAAACATGAGACCTAACCTTCCATTGAGAGGAAGTAATGGCCCCCAGCTTTAATTGTCATGGCTCGTTCATCTTCACTAACAAAAGCAGTAGAGGACGTTCCGAATGGCACCCTATCCACTATATAGTGCACTACTGTTGACCAGAACCTTCAAGGTGCCCAGGTCATAGTGCTCAAATGTAGTGCACTATAAAGAAAAGAGGGTGCCATTTGGGGAATCATTTGTAAATAATGGGTCTAGAAAGAAAGCCAACCACTCAGACAAAGGAAGTGATTCAATTCGGCTTGGCATTTCTGTAACAAATTTGTTGCAGAGGTGGGCCACATACCGTGTGAAGAGGTAGGTGGACTATTTGAGACCCAATTGCAAAATAGAGCTAACAATGGTCTTTCTTAGTCAACCCTTGAGGGGGAAAAAAATATAATGTTGGATTATTTGTCCTTGGAAGGAATAGAAACGGCATGCTATTCATACCAAGAGATGTATTATTTGTATTGTATCAGGGATGGTATTGAACCGTAAGATACATTCTCTGGAAGAGGAAGTTGGCAAACAAACTAATAGGAACAGACTGGAACTTTGTAAATGGTTGCAGAGTATACCCCACACTACCATTCAGCTAACATTACTAGTGTATGTGTTTCAAACATCAAACAGCAAAGCTCCATGTAGCCACCAAATGACAGAATGTCCCTCAGGAAAGTTGAGGCCCATTAAAATGATAGATTGCACTGCGTCATGGTTTATGCAAAGGGACGTTTTTACACCCACAAAGCAGTCTAATTGCATTCATTCCTGTGAGAAGTCCACAAATGTTGAATTTAGCTTCTCAGGCGTATTGGCAGCAAGCTGCTTGACAGCGGCTGGCTGGAAGCTTCAAGGGAAAAGGAAGGGAAATGTAAATCTTGACAAACAGAAAGCCAGTGTCCATATTATCATCTATCGCCCTGACAGGCCTCTTCCCGTGCATAAATTCAAACCATGCCTGCTTGGATGGTTGCGTGGTAAAACTATAGGAGGATTCATTGTGATCTGATGTTCATCATGCAGATCAAATCAAATCAAATTGTATTACATGCTTCATAAACAACAGGTGTAGACTAATCGTGACATGCTTACTTACGGGCCCCTTCCTAACAACACAGACAGGAAAAAATAAATAATAATAGAAAAATAATAAAACAAGGAATAAATACACAATGTGTAACATTAACATTAACTTGGCTATATACCCGTACCGAGTCGATGTGCATGGGGAACCAGGTAATTGAGGTAGATATGTACATATACAGAAGTTAGGGGTAAAGTAACTAGGCAACAGGATAGATAATAAACAGTAGCAGCAGCGTATGTGATGAGTCAAAAGAGTTAGTGCAAAAAATGGTGAACGCAATTAGTCCGGGTAATTATTGATTAACTATTTATTTAAATGATTTAGCAGTCTTATGGCTTGTGGGTAGAAGCTGTCCCGTTGGTTCCAAACTTGGTGCATCGCTAACGCTCGCCATGCAGTAGCAGAGAGAACAGTCTGACTTGGCTGGCTGGAGTATTTGACCAATTTTTAGGGCCTTCCTATGACACCGCCTGTTAAAGAGGTATTGGAATGTCAGGGAACTCGGGCCCCGGTGATGTACTTGGTCGTACACACTACCCTCTGTAGCGCCTTGCGGTCAGTTGCCAAGCAGTTGCCATACCAGGCGGTGATGCAGATGATCTCACTGGTGCAGCTGTAGAGCGTTTAAAGAATCTGAGAGGCCCATATACCAAATCGTTTCAGCCTCCTTAGGGGGTTGTCGTGTCTTCATCATAACTGTGTTGGTGTGTGTGTGCCATGATCATTTATTAGTGATGTGGACACGGAGGGAATTTGAAGCTCTCAATCCTCTCTACTAAAGCCCTATTGATGTGGATGGGGGAATGCTTGGCCGTCCGTTTCCTGTAAGTAAACGATCAGCTGCTTTGTCTTGCTGAAGATGCATGAATCTGCAGGTAGCTAAAGCTAAACAACTAGGTTCAATGTTAGCTAGCTAGCTAACATTAGGCTATAACTAGCAGTCCAAATGGCTTTCTGAGATACGCAAAATGTAGATTTCCCGCCTAAATAGGCATACCCAAAAGTAATCGCTATTCATGTGGAAGACCTGGTAGTAGCCTATCAGAGCGTCAGATAGGTTGACACCCTCCATGCTGGCATTGTAGTCCTTCACAGGAATGGGGACGTTCTTCCTCACCCGTGCCCCATTGGCATTTTTCACCCTCCTTGGGACATGGTCGTTATTGAATGCCTTACACTGTGTGGTGAGCATGGTTACTCCCCTAGTGTTCTTTCACTTCACAAAAAGCCACTTGTTATTCCTGATCCAACGTAAGGTCCCCCTCTCCGTTGTCTTTGTCACGACGTTTACCTTGGACTTGGGGAAACCGCTTATCTTAAGACGAATGGTGATCAAAGCACCTATTTACTTTTTCAAGAGGTCTATGAAAAGCATGGGACTAGTTTAAAAAATTGTCCACAAGTAGCTTGTACCCATTGCCAAGTAAGGTGAAGTACATCAGCTACATGACAGGGTCATTACTAAGGCCCATCCCAGTGGGTGTGATCGTCTTGCCTTCATAGATGAAAAAGTTCCACGTGTAGGCAGAGGCTGAAACGGCTAGCACAAAAATATTGTAGCCCCATTTGGTCCGCTTGTTTTTCATAAATTGCTTCAAGTCAAATCGAGCCTTTGAGGCGACCATGTACTCTTCTATAGATAGATTTTGAGCAGGCTGGAAGTAAGTTTTGCGTGCCTCCACCACGTCATGATAAAGGGGCTTGACTCTCGATCATACCCTGCATACCCTCCCTTTTCTGGGCATTCTCCTGATCTGTTTGTGGGTCACTCATGTGAAGAATACAATTGATGGCCAATAATCAGAGATGGAGGTAGGGAACTCGTACCGATATAGTGGGGACTTGCTCCAGTTGTCAACTTGATACATTTACCAGTCCCATGTAAATCATCAAGGAAATGTAGTTGAGCATTTCACCCATGGTGACAGGTTTCCATGACATCTCCCTTCCCCCCTGCTGCTTCTTGTCCCTATACTTGTTGGTGTTACTAATTAGTCTTTCCAGTACAGAGGTGGTAAAGTAAAGCTGAATCAACTCTAAGGGGGTGTATGTTTCATCACTAATCAACTGTGGGCCTCCAGGCCATTTGGGTTTAAACCTAAATCATTCAGGCACCTCATCATCTTCAAGGACAATACGCAACCTGTCCTCAGTTTCATCTCCCTCTGTTGTGCTGCTTCCGCTGCCTCTCCCACTTCTCTGGTGATGCCTAGATCATTATTTATTTAACCATTATTTAACTAGGCAAGTCATTTAAGAACTAATACTTATTTACAATGACGGCCTACCCCAGCAAAAAACCCTAACCCGGACGACGCTGGGCCAATTGTGCGCCGCTCTATGGGACTCCCAATTAAGGCCGGTTGTGAACCAGCCTGGAATCGAACCAGGGTCTGTAGTGACGCCTGTAGCACTGCGATGCCTTAGACCACTGCACCACTTGGGAACTCATGGTTGAAGCGGAGTGGGGTCAGGACCTGGAATGGGGGTGGTTGAAGAGGAGTGGGGTCAGGGTCAGCAGTGGGGGTGGTTGAAGAGGAGTGTGGTCAGGGCCTGGAGTGGGGGTGGTTAAAGAGGAGTGGGGTCAGGGCCTGGAGTGGGGGTGGTTAAAGAGGAGTGGGGTCAGGGCCTGGAATGGGGGTGGTTGAAGAGGACTGGGGTCAGGGCCTGGAGTGGGGGTGGTTGAAGAGGAGTGGGGTCAGGGTCAGCAGTGGGGGTGGTTGAAGAGGAGTGGGGGGGGTCAGGGCCTGCAGTGGGGGTGGTTAAAGAGGAGTGGGGTCAGGGCCTGGAATGGGGGTGGTTGAAGAGGAGTGGGGTCAGGGTCAGCAGTGGGGGTGGTTGAAGAGGAGTGGGGGGGTCAGGGCCTGCAGTGGGGGTGGTTAAAGAGGAGTGGGGTCAGGGCCTGGAGTGGGGGTGGTTGAAGAGGAGTGGGGTCAGGGTCAGCAGTGGGGGTGGTTGAAGAGGAGTGGGGGGGTCAGGGCCTGCAGTGGGGGTGGTTAAAGAGGAGTGGGGTCAGGGCCTGGAATGGGGGTGGTTGAAGAGGAGTGGGGTCAGGGTCAGCAGTGGGGGTGGTTGAAGAGGAGTGGGGCCAGGACCTTGACCGGTGGGGGCGCTTGACTGGAGGGGTGGCTCCCAAACGACATCATCCAAATACTCTGCTTCCTCCTGTGGTGAATAAAATAAAGGGATATATTGTTGTAAGACACATAGAATAACAGCTGTCTAAATTTACCAAAACGACATTAGTGTAAAGTAAAAACATCAAGGCTAAACTTCATCTGTTCAGTGACTCACACAGAAGGTGTGAAGCACAGACACAATACAAACAGTAACACTTTGGAGACAAAGGCAGAGGTGAGTGGCACAAATAAACAATGACCATGTGAGTTTAGTGGCCCCTCCAATGGTCATGAGAGATTAGTGGCCTTTCCAATGGCCATGAGAGATTAGTGGCCTTTCCAATGGCCATGAGAGATTAGTGGCCTTTCCAATGGCCATGAGAGATTAGTGACCTCTCCAATGGCCATGAGAGTTTACTGGCCTCTCCAATGACCATGAGAGATTAGTGGCCTCTCCAATGGCCATGAGAGTTTACTGGCCTCTCCAATGACCATGAGAGATTAGTGGCCTCTCCAATGGCCATGAGAGACTAGTGGCCTCTCCAATGACCATGTGAGTTTAGTGGCCTCTCCAATGGCCATGAGAGATTAGTGGCCTCTCCAATGACCATGAGAGTTTACTGGACTCTCCAATGACCATGAGAGATTAGTGGCCTCTCCAATGACCATGAGAGTTTGGTGACCTCTCCAATGGCCATGAGAGTTTAGTTACCTCTCCAATGGCCATGAGAGTTTACTGGCCTCTCCAATGGCCATGAGACTTTAGTGGCCTCTCCAAAGTTCCTTTCAAGGTGCCATAGTAGCCAATCCCCTGTGTAATGATACCTACAGCGCATAAGCAGGCAACATGATGAGGAAAGATATAGTCACTCGGTGGACATTTGATGTTGCCATTAAGTCATACATCATCAGAAAACATTAGCAATAGGCTGGATTTGTTCCTACCAACATAAGGATTCATTTGATACCCCCCATCTATAGCTCAAACACAGACAGAATTGAAGCTTACCTTGAAAGATGTTTGTTGTTTGGTGAAAACATTGTGTAAAATAAACATTTTGACTATCAGGGCTGGTGGTCAATTAATTTATTTAATTTTTTTAATTTCACCTTTATTTAACCAGGTAGGCTAGTTGAGAGCAAGTTCTCATTTGCAACTGCGACCTGGCCAAGGTAAAGCAAAGCAGTTCGACACATACAACAACACAGAGTTACACATGGAATAAACAAACATACAATCAATAATACAGTAGAAAAATCTATATATAGCATGTACAAATGAGGTAGGATAAGAGAGGTAAAGGCAATAAATAGGCCATGGTGGTGAAGTAATTGCAATATAGCAATTAAACACTGGAATGGTAGGATGTGCAGAAGATGAATGTGCAAGTTGAGATACTGGGGTGCAAAGGAGCAAGATAAATATATAAATACAGTATGGGGATGAGGGAAGATTGGTTGGGCTATTTACAGATGAGCTATGTACAGGTGCAGTGATCTGTGAGCTGCTCTGACAGCTGGTGCTTAAAGCTAGTGAGGCGGGTAAGAAGAAGAAACTATTGGAAAAAGCAACAATCATAGAAAAAATATCAATTTAATTCTCATCACAACATAATTAGACATGTAAATAATGTTATCTGAAATTAAAAATAACCAAAACGGACTTTAATTTGACAAAAAAAAAATACAGTTCATTTGCATATTCTGTCAAATTCAAATATAAATGTTTACCTTATATAACTTACAACTTTCTTCCAAAGTACATTCCAAATAAATCATAAAATATGATATACTGTCATTTGATTGTAGTACCACTACATTTGTTTAATTTTCAAGTTGATACACATTTTGTAATATGTAATTGGTAAAAAAAAGAGAACATTTGAAGTAAACTTCATTTTATTGACAAAAATTGATTCATCGATTGATCTTGAGAGGCAATGACCAAAAATATGGCTTAGTTGTCTTTATTTGCTTCCTCCAAAGCCAGCTTTGTCATTGCTGCTCGTGAAACAATGGGAGATGTAGGGCCTGTGGCATGATGCTTCAAAAAGAATAACTAAATTCCAACTTCAAACCAAATGTCATAGCAACCCAAATACCATAACAAATTGCACATACAGTTGAAGTCGGAAGTTTACATACACTTAGGTTGGAGTCATTAAAACTCGTTTTTCAACCACTCCACAAATTTCTTGTTAACAATATAGTTTTGGCAAGTGGGTTAGGACATCTACTTTGTGCATGACACAAGTAATTTTTCCAACAATTGTTTACAGACAGATTATTTCACTTATAATTCACTGTGGATCAGAAGTTTACATACACTAAGTTGACTGTGCCTTTAACAGCTAGGAAAATTCCCGAAAATTATGCCATGGCTTTGGAAGCTTGTGATAGGCTAATTAACTTTGCTTTGCTGCAGGAGGGACTGGTGCACTTCACAAAATAGATGGCATCATGAGGATGGAAAATTATGTGGATATATTGAAGCAACATCTCAAGACATCAGTCAGGAAGTTAAAGCTTGGTAGCAAATGGGTCTTCCAAATGGACAATGACCCCAAGCATACTTCCAAAGTTGTGGTAAAATGGCTTAAGGACCAGAAAGTCAAGGTATTGGAGTGGCCATCACAAAGCCCCGACCTCAATCCCATAGAAAATGTGTGGGCAGAACTGAAAAAGCGTGTGCGAGCAAGGAGGCCTGCAAACCTGACTCAGTTACTCCAGCTCTGTCAGGAGGAATGGGCCAAAATTCACCCAACTTATTGTGGGAAGCTTGTGGAAGGCTACCCAAAATATTTGACCCAAGTGAAACAATTGAAAGGCAACGCTACCAAATACTAATTGAGTGTATTTAAACTTCTGACCCACTGGGAATGTGATGAAATAAATAAAGGCTGAAAGAAATCATTTTCTCTACTATTATTCTGACATTTCACATTCTTAAAATAAAGTGGTGTTCCTAACTGACCTAAGACAGGGAATGTTTACTCGGATTAAATGTCAGGAATTGTGAAAAACTGACTTTAAATGTATTTGGCTAAGGTGTATGTAAACATTCCGACTTCAACTGTATAGCATATTGGAGGATATTATAGGAATATCTGGTATATATACAGTACCAGTCAAAAGTTTGGACAGACCTACTCATTCAAGGGTTTTTCTTTATTTTTACTATTTTTTACATTGTAGAATAATAGTGAAGACATCAACACCGTGAAATAACACATATGGAATCATGTAGTAACCAAAAAAGTGTGAAACAAATCAAAATGTAATTTTAGATTCCTCAAAGTAGTTTTCCTTGATTACAGCTTTGCACACTCTTGGTAGGTTCCCCTCTACCCTCTGGTGAAATGTGTAACTTAATATCATGTCTCCAGTTAAACCTGGATTTAAATAAATACTTTGTTTTTTTAGTTTTAGATTTGCCCTAGAATTACCAGTTTTTGAGGATGACACACCACTTTAGCTTTCAGTTTAAATGTACAGTGTATACGAGTTTGATATTGCAGTTCTATCAAATATGTATACCAATAGGCAGACTTTGTATATAATTGGCATATTTTTATATGCACAAAAAAATATGGTAATTTTGGTTTTGTATACAATAATATGATACGTGGTATGAAAATAATAATCTTAGTCGAGTACATGGGGAGATACATCCCTGCAGGTTGTCTATCTGTCAAAATCACTGATACGGTTATCCGTACACTCTTTACTGGTATGGATAACTTGTTATTATGTCTCCAGAGAAACCTTGATTCAAATAAAAGGTTCTATCTATCAAATTACTATAGGTGGAATTAGGTGTTTGTGGCTGGGGTCCAAATTACCCCAAAGGACTTGATTTTTATTTTTTCCCCTATTGTTACAGAAACACTGAACGATGATTCAGAATTACTAAAGAACAAGCGGTTTGATGAAGTTGAATTTAATAAACCATCTTTTGGCTTTGATCGAAAATATTCCTCTGGAGTCAATAGGACAGTGCATTTTAAAAGTATTCAGACCCCTTGTCTTTTTCCACATGTTGTTACGTTGCAGCCTTATTCAAACATTGATTGATGAGGGTTAAAAACAAGTTAACCTATACACAACACCACATAATGACAAAGCAAAATCAGGTTTTTAAGATTTTTTGTTATTTTTTTATTTTTTTAAGAATCAACTTGAAAAATGTATTTTTTAATTGAGTATTGTGTCCAGTGGAAGCAGATTGTGATAGCTATAGAGATGGAGAACATTCTGGAGTTTGATTGCAAATATGCGGAGGGAATCGAAAAGAGAACACTTAGAAGGCTATTGCTTAAAACCCCTTTCTCCAGATTACATCTTCAAACTAAGAAGGAGAGAATGAGAAGCATTCATCCATGTAATGTAACAAAATGTGGAAAACGTCAAGGAGGTCAGAATGCTTTTCGAATGCACTGTAGAGTTTGTCCCAAAATTGCACCCTATTCCCTATATGATGCACTACTTTGGACCAGGGCCCATAGAGCTCCAGTTAAAGTAGTGAACTATACAGGTGATAGCACACCATACAGTCTACACTACAGGCTACAGTGTAGTGTGTAAGACATTAACCAGATGAGATATGCATATGCTATCTCTCACTGGGATAATGACATTAGAATGCACTCAGCCAATCTATCGCCAGCTCATTTTATTGTGAGAGACATCGCTCCTATTTGGACAGGGAGATCTTTTTTCTTTTCAAAGATAATGAGATGACAATGTATTCAACCAACCTTAGAGAGAAGAGACGGGGGGGAAGACATTCTACAGCACTTATCCACAGTCTTTGATCAGAGATCCAGCTGTCTCACTGGGCATCTGTGGACCGTGAAAGCTATATCCCAAATGGCACCCTATTCCCTTAATAATGCACTACTTTTGACGGGGGCCCATAGTCCATAGAGCTCTAGTCTAAAGTAGTGCACTACATAGGGAATAGGGTGCCATTGTGGGACACAGCCTGTCTGTTTTATCACCACTGTTGTCATGGATATCGTTTTACTGTGTATTTATCAACCACTCAATTTGTCTAGTTCTAACTGGTTGATTTTAGGTTAAAGAAAACAGGCCTAGATGTGTTGTTTAGCTATTCCTACTGTCCCTTTGGCTGGCTAACCCACCTACCCTTGTTGTTTAGCTATTTCTACTGTCCCTTTGGCTGGCTAACCCACCTACCCTTGTTGTTTAGCTATTTCTACTGTCCCTTTGGCTGGCTAACCCACCTACCCTTGTTGTTTAGCTATTTCTACTGTCCCTTTGGCTGGCTAACCCACCTACCCTTGTTGTTTAGCTATTTCTACTGTCCCTTTGGCTGGCTAACCCACCTACCCTTGTTGTTTAGCTATTTCTACTGTCCCTTTGGCTGGCTAACCCACCTACCCTTGTTGTTTAGCTATTTCTACTGTCCCTTTGGCTGGCTAACCCACCTACCCTTGTTGTTTAGCTATTTTTACTGTCCTTTTGTCTGGCTAACCCACCTACCCTTGTTGTTTAGCTATTTCTACTGTCCCTTTGGCTGGCTAACCCACCTACCATTGTTGTTTAGCTATTTCTACTGTCCCTTTGGCTGGCTAACCCACCTACCCTTGTTGTTTAGCTATTTCTACTGTCCCTTTGGCTGGCTAACCCACCTACCCTTGTTGTTTAGCTATTTCTACTGTCCTTTTGTCTGGCTAACCCACCTACCCTTGACCTCGTGTCTTGCGGTGTGTTTGAGAGTCTAGCCGAATCCAGTGGAGGATACTGAACTGCAATCCCAGTTTACCAATGTAGTGTTTACCAAAGTGTTTTCACGTTTTGTTTGAACATTTATGGCTGCTTTCATGAAGAATCTATTTCCTATTTTTGGAGGTTGCATTCATTTATTCAGATCGATATCCAGTATGATTTCATGATTTATTCTGACCGATATCCAGTATGATTTCATGATTTATTCTGACCGATATCCAGTATGATTTCATGATTTATTCTGACCGATATCCAGTATGATTTCATGCTTTGCTAATGTGTATTTTAGGCAGCCCAGACAGAAAAGCTCTGCATGGTATCTAGGCCTCCTCCAGTCCTCATCATCAGATGGGATTTTCTTCAAGCTCTTATTCATGAATATGAAGATCTCCATCACATCACAGAGACCATGAATATAGATGGATTCCCCTTCTGCTCCATCTGTTGTGATGTCAACAGGACCACCATATCTGTCCTGGAAGCCTGTGTTAAATGACCTCGGTAAAAGCTATACAGTGTCATAACTGTTTAGGATCTCTTCCATACCGGAAATGCTAGATCCTTCCAGAACAAATTTAAATTGGCTTTGAGTTATAATTCTTATAACTCAGTAAGAGGCTCATTAAAACATTTTTTTTTTTTAAACATAGCATCCAATTTCCTAATATTTCATCATAGTAACTAAATAATTATGCACGGTTATTAGCTGAAATATTTGTTCTGGGTTCACTTAATTCAGGTTGACGTTTCTTGCTAACAGTAGTGGTAGACTGGGATCTTTGATTTCCCCAGTCTGTACTGGTTATACATCAGCAAGTCCTCCACAATACAACAGTGCCCTCTGCTGGTCATTTAACATATAACACCAACATCTGGAGCGCATTTGGAGAGCATTATTCAAGTCAATATTACAGAGAACTCTTGCATGTCTTTACAGACAACAAAAACATAAAAAATAAATGCCATCTCCCAAACCAGAAACAGTCTATTTCAAAGAGAAAGCAGATAAATGGACGTCTTTCTGCCTGTGTAGAAGGGTTAGTCTGAGTGCATGGAGTGTTCAAAGGGACCGAGTACTTCAGGAGTGCTTTCAAAACCTCTTTCAGGCAGATTATGTTGTCGAAGAAACCTTGCATACATAAATGGCTGTTATCAGAGGTCTTTTTCAAACTCACAAAAAAAGAGACAAATACACAGACAATGTAGTCACACACATAAAGGACAATTATTCAATTGTTCATGTATTCTCATTCCTATTATGATAGATGATATTTTGGGTTGAAGTAACAGCCAGTGGTAACCAGTGGTATCCTGTTATCCAGCCAGTGGTAACCAGTGGGATCCTGTTCTAGGTTGGTTTCCATCTGAACATACAGTGCATTCAGAAAGTATTCAGACCCCTTGACATTTTCCACATTTTGTTACGCTACAGCCTTATTCTAAAATATATATTTTTTTAATCCTCAACAATCTATACACAATACCCATAATGACAAAGCAAAATAGAAAAACTGAAATATTACATTTGCATAAGTATTCAGACTCTTTACTCAGTACTTTGTTGAAGCACCTATTACAGACACGAGTCTTCTTGGGTATGACGCTACAAGCTTGGCAAACCTGTATTTGGAGAGCTTTTCCCATTCTTCTCTGCAGATCCTCTCAAGCTTTGTCAGGTTGGATGGGGAGCATTGCTGCACAGATATTTTCAGGTCTCTCTAGAGATGTTAAATCAGGTTCAAGTCTGTGCTCTGGCTGGGCCCCTCAAGGACATTCAGAGACTTGTCCCGAAGCCACTCCTGCGTTGTCTTGGCTGTGTGCTTAAGGTTGTTGTCCTGTTGGAAGGTGAACCTCCGCCTGAGCGCTCTGGAGCAGGTTTTCATCGAGGATCTCTGTACTTTCCTCCATTCATCTTTCCCTCTACCCTGACTAGTCGCCCAGTTCCTGCCGCGAGAAAACATCCCCACAGCATGACGCTGCCACCACCATGCTTCACCATAGGAAGGATGCCAGGTTTCCTCCAGACGTGACACTTGGAATTCAAAGCCAAAAAGAGTTCAATCGTGGTTTCATCAGACCAGAAAACCTTGTTTCTCATGGTCTGAGAGTCCTTTAGGTGCTTTTTTTTTTGCAAACTCAAAGCTGGCTGTCATGTGCCTTTTACTGAGGAGTGGCTTCCATCTAGCCACTCTACCATAAAGGCCTAAATGGTGCAGTGCTGCAGAGATGGTTGATCACAGTACACAGAGCCTGCTACAGATGTAGCATTTTCATTTGAGCCTGTTTGCTAAAAAAAAGAAACATAACTATGCAGCAACAGGAAATCAGGAGTTATTATGGTATGTATTATTGGTATGTAGAGGTTGACACATATGTGACTCGTTTCAGGAAACTAGGAGTACGTCACACGTCACTACTTCACGGAGAGACATTTGAAAGTAAACTTTTTATTTTATTTGATCAAAATGCTTTTTTTTTGGGACGAAATGCCTTCTGGAACATGTGAACTTTCATGTGCCTTACTAACAAACTTGTATGCCATCTGTAAATACGAATAAAATGGTTAATTACGAGCCTATTACGAGCCTAAAAAGACACAAACATTTGCGCTAGCCATGATTGGCTGAGATAATGAGTGGGCTGGACATGCGGAGAGATGAGTTCGAAATTGTTTGCCTTATAGTGCGCATCTGCCTATAACATGAGTTGCTCAGTATGTGTAGGTAATCGTTTCTAACATGGCTTTTTGAAAGATATCATGTAGTAGAACTGCACAAGTGTTGCTCTCCACTTTCTGGAGGACCGAGTTTTGAAATCAGTGAAACTTCTGAAAGCAGAGTATGATAGCTAAGGAGATGGAGAAAATTCTAGCGTTTCATCGCAAATATACAAAGGGACTCAAAAAGAAAACACACAAAAGGTTATTGTATAAAATACCTGTCTCCGGTTTACATCTTCAAACTAATGGCAACCATTGAGAAGGAGAAGCATTCATCCACATATACAGGTAAAATAGTCCAACCAGCTACATTTTCAGATATTATACATTTCTAAATAAGTCAGAAAGTGGTTTTCATTGCAAGTTAAAGCGAACTGTTAGCTATCTAGCTAATATTAGCTGGCTGTCTCGCTAGCTAATGTTACATGTATGATCTGTGTAGTAATATTATTTGTATCTCAGAGCCATTTGCATTGCTAGTTATAGCCTAATGTTAGCTAGCTAGCTAACATTGAACCTGGTTGGTTAGCTACCAGCAGATTCATGCAGGCTAGTAACCTTATGAGTTGGGATTATGATTAATTGTTTAGCTAGCTAGCTACAAAAGACTACAAAAGACTCCACTCTGCAAGTGACTATTTCAATAGAATGTTCATGATGTCACTGTGACAATTGTCAATAGACATAGCTGGTAAATTCGTTCTGGCTATCTACTCCGATTTCAGAGCACTCTCATCTGTATGTGCCAAAGCGCAGAATAACTGACCAATCTCTGAACACTCAACATCCATTGAATAAGGCCAGTGTCAGTAAATTAAATTGTTGCCAGCAGCCCAGTTACTGTCACCATCGGTCTGGATAACATGAAAAACAGCCTAACCAGCTCATCTCGGGCAGGTTGGGTCAGAGTGAGCTGTTCTCTCATTTGTGTCTGGAAGTAGCTAGCAAGCTTGCCAAGCTTGTAAGTTGTTCTGATCCGAGGTCAGAACACTCGGATCAACCCTACTCCTCGGCCAGAGGGTCCGGTGTGCGCTCCAAGTGCGAAAAACTCTGAATTTACTCTGAATTTACGAACAGACAATCTGACAGTGTTCTGACAGTGTTCTGAGTTTACAGAGCATACTCTGAGCGCACTCTGACACTCCAGATTGAATTTACTAACACACCCATAGTATAAACCAGCCTTTTTAGTATTGAAATCTTTGGTTGGTTATTACATGGCCTCACATGTGAATTCTTAAAGAGATGGGTGGGGCTAAAGCTTAAGAGGGTGTAAAAAATGCTGAATGCAGGGAAACTTATATCAGTTCTACCCAAAATAATTCTAGATCACCTGTACTCTACACACAGAGACACGTACAAAGCTCTCCCTCGCCCTTCATTTGGTAAATCTGACCACAATTCTATCCTCCTGATTCCTGCTTACAAGCAAAAATTAAAGCAAGGAGCACCAGTGACTCGGTCTATAAAAAAGTGGTCAGATGAAGCAGATGCTAAACTACAGGAATGTTTTACTATCACAGACTGGAACATGTTCCGGGATTCTTCCGATGGCATTGAGGAGTACACCATATCAGTCACTGGCTTTATCAATAAGTGCCTGTACGTACTGTGGGAAATCTCTTCAAGATTAGGACCGTTTGTCACAAATTAAGTGGGTAACTGTCAGAAAAATCACCCCAGAATGAGAGTTCTGTTTGTTTCTCCGTCCTGGTCCACCCAGGCCGCAGGCAAGGTCAATGATGGCAGGGTTTGGTACACAAATCCGGTTCTCAGTACGTCCAGGTCCAAACGCCAACAGGTAAGTCCAGCTCATACACAGTAAATCCAGCCAATCTCTATTGTCTCTTTCTCTACGGTTCATAGATCCTTCCAGCCCTTTCTCTCTCTCTTCCTTGTTTGTCTTGACCCTTTATCAGTGGGTCGGCCCCACCTTCTGAGGGTTCCCCTTGCTTCTGGGAATTGCAGTTTTGTGATCTGTAGTTCTGATCGGGATGGCCATTTTAGTTATAGAGCAGAGCCCGTTTATTAGTTCTGCTCTCACATATCTGCCATTTATCACTCGACCCCCTTCTTTGCCACAGTACATACCCCAACAAGAAGCCATGGATTACAGGAAACATTCACACTGAGCTAAAGGGTAGAGCTGCTTAAAACGTCTTGGTGACATGGGGGCAGTATTGAGTAGCTTGGATGAATAAGGCGCCCAGAGTAAACTGCCTGCTACTCTGTCCCAGATGCTGATATATGCATATTATTAGTAGTATTGGATAGAAAACACTCTGAAGTTTCTAAAACTGTTTGAATGATGTCTGTGAGTATAACAGAACTCATATGGCAGGTGAAAACCTGAGAAAAATCCAACCAGGAAGTGGGAAATCTGAGGCTTGTAGTGTTTTTAACTCTGCCCCTATTGTAGATACAGTGGGATATTGGTTATGTTGCACTTCCTAAGGCTTCCACTTCTTTAGAAACTGCTTTTAGGATTCCTCTATAAAGGAGGGGCTCATGAGAGCTGTTTGAGTAAGTGGTCTGGCAGAGTGTCTCAGGCTCGTGGTGCGCGGTCCCGACAGAGTTAGCTCTCGTTCCTCTCGCTTTTCTACAGACAAAGGAATTCTCCAATGGGAACATTATTGAACATTTATGTTAACAACATCCTAAAGATTGATTCTATTCTTAGTTTGACACGGTTCTACGGGCTGTAACTGAACTTTTTGAACTTTTTTTCTGACGTTCGGCGCAACCTGAACGCGCTTTTGGATTTGTTTACCAAATGCCCTAACAAAAGAAGATATTTGGACATCACTGATGGACATTATCGAACAAATCAAACATTTATGGTGTAACTGGGATTCTTAGGAGTGCATTCTGATGAAGATCATCAAAGGTAAGTGAATATTTATAACGCTATTTCTGACTAATGTTGACTACCCAATATGACGGATATTTTTTGGGCTGCTGTGTTATCTGAACGCTGTACTCAGATTATTGCATGGTTTGCTTTTTCCGTAATTTTAAAATCTGACACAGCGGTTGCATTAATGAGAAGTATATCTCTAATTCCATGTGTAAAACTTGTAATCTCATCAACAATTATAATGAGTATATCTGTAACTTGATGTGGCTCTCTGCAAAATCAATGCATGTTTTAGAACTACTGAAAGTAACACGCCAATGTAAAAGGAGATTTTTTCAATATCAATATGCACTTTAGCGAAACATGATGTCCTATGAGTGTCATCTGATGAAGATCATCAAAGGTTAGTGATTCATTTTATCTCTATTTGTGCTTTTTTGTGACTCCTCTCTTTGGCTGGAAAATGGCAGGATTTTTCTGAGACTTGGTGGTGACCTAACATAAATGATTGTGGTGCTTTCGCTGTAAAGAATGTTTGAAATCAGACACTGTGGCTGGATTAACGGGAAATGTATCTTTAAAATGGTGTCAGATACTTGTATACTTGATTAATTTTAATTATGACATTTTTGTTGTTTTGAATTTGGCGCCATGCACTTTCACTGGCTGTTGGTGAGATGGGACGCCATGTATCTCAGAGAGGTTAAAATAAATCCTGCTATGCCCTGAGACTAAACATCAAACAGGCAAAGCGTCAAAACAGGATTAAGATTGAATCATACTACACCGGCTCCGACGCTCGTCTTATGTGGCAGGGCTTGCAAACAATTACAGACTACAAAGGGAAGCACAGCCGTGAGCTGCTCAGTGACACGAGCCTACCAGATGAGCTAAATCACTTCTAATGCTCGCTTCGAGGTAAGCAACACTGAGGCATGCATATGAGAGCATCAGCTGTTCCGGACGACTGTGTGATCACGCTCTCTGTAGCCAACGTGAGTAAGACCTTTAACTTCTTATGGTATAGGGGACGCTTGCGTCCCACTTGGCCAAAAACCAGGGAAAATGCAGCGCGGCAAATTCAAATAAATTGATATAAAATCTAACTTTCATTAAATCACAGATGTAAGATACTCAAAAAAGCATAAGAAGCTATTATCTGATGATAGCACAACAGGAAACAAAGAGGGTATCATATTTCAACCCTGCAGGCGCTACACAAAACGCAGAAATAAAATATAAATCATGCCGTACCTTTGACGAGCTTCTTTTGACAGCACTCCAATATGTCCCATAAACATCACAATTGGTCCTTTTGTTCGATTAATTCCGTCCATATATATCCAAAATGTCTATTTATTTGGCCCGTTTGATCCAGAAAAAACAGCTTCCAAAATGCGCAACGTCACTACAAAATATTGAGTTGCCTATAAACTTTGCCAAAATATTTCAAACTACTTTTGTAATACAACTTTAGGTATTTTTAAACGTTAATAATCGATCAAATTGAAGACGAGTCTATCTGTGTTCAATACAGGAACACAACAAACCAAGCTACGTTTCAAGTCTTGCGCAACTCTCAACAGTGTTACGCAGTTCCTAGTTGGCCCTACTTCTTCATTGCACAAATGAATAACCTCAACCAAATTCCAAAGACTGGTGACATCCAGTGGAAGTGGTACGAACTGAAAACAAGTTCCTAAGAAATATCGTTTGCCAATGAGAAATCAGTGAACAGACAGAGTCCTCAAAAAAAATCTGAACGGTTAGTCCTCAGGGTTTTGCCTGCTACATAAGTTCTGTTATACTCACAGACATGATTCAAACAGTTTTAGAAACTTCAGAGTGTTTGCTATCCAAATCTACGAATAATATGCATATCTTATATTCTTGGTATGAGTAGCAGGAAGTTGAAATTGGGCATGCTATTTATCCAAAAGTGAAAATGCTGCCCCGTATACCTTAAGAAGTTAAACAGGTCAACATACACAAGGCTGCGGAGCCAGACGGATTTCCAGGATGTGTGCTCCGAGCATGTGCTGACCAACTGGCAGGTGTCTTCACTGACATTTTCAACATGTCTCTAATTGAGTCTGTAATACCAACATGTTTCAAGCAGACCACCATAGTCCCTGTGCCCAAGAACACAAAGGCAACCTGCCTAAATGTCTACAGACCCGTAGCACTCACGTCCGTAGCCATGAAGTGTTTTGAAAGGCTGGTCATGGCTCACATCAACACCATTATCCCAGAGACCCTAGACCCACGCCAATTTGCATACCGCCCAAACAGATCCACAGATGATGCAATCTCTATTGTACTCCACACTGCCCTTTCCCACCTGGACAAAAGGAACACTTATGTGAGAATGCTATTCATTGACTACAGCTCAGCGTTCAACACCATAGTACCCTCAAAGCTCATCACTAAGCTAAGGATCCTGGGACTAAACACCTCCCTCTGCAACTGGATCCTGGACTTCCTGACGGGCCGCCCCCAGGTGATGAGGGTAGGTAGCAACATATCTGCCACGCTGATCCTCATCACTGGAGCTCCCCAGGGGTGCGTGCTCAGTCCCCTCCTGTTCACCCATGGCCAGGCACGACTCCAACACCATCATTAAGTTTGCAAACGACACAACAGTGGTAGGCCTGATCACTGACAACGATGAGACAGCCTATAGGGAGGAGGACAGAGACCTGGCCGGGTGGTGCCAGAATAACAACCTATCCCTCAACATAACCAAGACTAAGGAGATGACCGTGGACTACAGGAAAAGGAGGACTGAGCATGCCCCCATTCTCATCGACGGGGCTGTAGTGGAGCAGGTTGAGAGCTTCAAGTTCCTTGGTGTCCACATGAACAACAAACTAGAATGGTCCAAACACACCAAGACAGTTGTGAAGAGGGCACGACAAAGCCTATTCCCCCTCAGGAAACTAAAAAGATTTGGCATGGGTCCTGAGATCCTCAAAAGGTTCTACAGCTGCAACATTGAGAGCTTGACTGGTTGCATCACTGCCTGGTACGGCAATTGCTCGGCCCACGACTGCAAGGCACTACAGAGGGTAGTACGGACTGCCCAGTACATCACTGAGGCTAAGCTGCCTGCCATCCAGGACCTCTACACCAGGCAGTGTCAGAGGAAGGCCCTAAAAATTGTCAAAGACCACAGCCACCCCAGTCATAGACTGTTCTCTCTACTACCGCATGGCAAGCGGTACCGGAGTGCCAAATCTAGGACAAAAAGGCTTCTCAACAGTTTTTACTCCAAAGCCATAAGTGTCCTGAACAGGTAATCAAATGGCTACCCGGACTATTTGCATTGTGTGCCACCCCCCACCCCAACCCTTCTTTTAGGCTACTGCTACTCTCTGTATATCATATATGTATAGTCCCTTTAACCACATCTACATGTACATACTACCTCAATCAGCCTGACTAACCCGTGTCTGTATGTAGCCTCGCTACTTTTATAGCCTTGCTACTGTTTATAGCCTCGCTACTGTTATTTTTCACTGTCTTTTTACTGTTGCTTTATTTCTTTACTTAGCTATTGTTCACCTAATACATTTTTTGCACTTTTGGTTAGAGCCTGTAAGTAAGCACGTGACGAATCAACTTTGATATGATTTGAATGGGTGAAGACAAAAGAGCTCTTCCGTAGGTGTACCAAAACATTCTAGGGCCATTTTGCCAAAGTGAGAATACAAGTTTATCAACTTTCAAAGCAGAATTATTTTCCCATTGTTCCTCAACTGTAGTTGATATAGTACACCTTTATCCAATGTATAAAAAAAATACCATTTCACATTTTGCTACACAAGACCGAATCAAGCCAATCGGTCACATTTTTCAAAATCAAGTCTGAAATTTCCAAAATGGAAATTACAAATTCAAAAGCCTTTTTAAACCTCAAATACAAGTTTTACATTTCCTGCAACAGGGTGTTCACATTAAGATCCTATCAGAAATAAAACAACAGATTTTGCCTATTAAGTTTCCTTGTAGCAAGTATGGGACATAAAACTGAAAGACAATCACCTGCCTTAGGCATTCAACTCACTGCTTGTGCCCCATTTCCACTTCCACTTTTTTCAAACACCAAAAAAATAAGTATGTACAACTTTAAATGGGAGATAGACTCAATGGCGCTGCCCATGCTGTCACAGACGCCATAATGGCACAGATACAAAGTTGAAACCTCTTTCCATGTCCATTGAGATGCTTCTATACATTTTTAGATGTTCACAACTGATTAGGGTTCCCTGGGAAACATGGTTCCTACCATGTCACATAAGCTTCGTTTACACCTTGTGCTAACATGTATGTTTCCTTATCTGATCAGTATGATCTAATCACTATCTGATCAAGGTTTGTTGCCTGCACACATGGTATTAAAATGTGTCTCTTATCCAGCCACAGTGTCCGCATTGTGAACAGATTTCCTTGTATTCTAATTATTTCACAGATTTACTTTTTTTTAATAATACTTATACCATCAATATGTCTTAAAATAAATAAATAAGTCAATGGTGCTACCTGTCAATGATTTTAGAGGGTGTTATAATTATGATTTAAATGGTTTGACTGTCGTGATCCATTTGCACTTGTGGTCAGGAAGATGCGTCTTTTAAAACTTTTACACCTGTCTAAAAATGTGGGCACCATCAGAATGTGGACAACAACAGGTTAAAAGGACGCATGCAAGCACCAGTTATAAACGGGGCTAAAAGACACAAAGGAGACGATGAACTCATTTTATTTCAAGATCTGCATTTGTGTCAAATCAGGATTTATTTTTTTAATTGCCCAAAAGACAAAAGTGACAACAGTACCAAACATGAAGTCAAATAAAAATGTGTCTATCTTTGATAATTTACCCAGGAAAGGGCTGAAAATTGCTCACATTCATATATGTAGCCTTAGAAATAAGCTAAATGGAAATCAATAACCTGCTAATATCCGATAACCTTAATACAGTATATTAGCCATTTCTGAGACTCACTTCGATAATTAATTTGATGATACAGCAGTAGCAATACAAGGATATAACATCTATAGAAGAGACAGGAATGCTTATTGGGGACGTGTTGCTGTATATATTCAGAGACATATCCCTGTAATGCTTAGAGTCAAGTAAGTCAAGATAAGTTGGCACATTCAGTTTGCGAAGTTGAATCTACATAAAGTTCTTCATACATGAGTTGTCATGCAGTCAATATGCTGTTCTGACCTTGTGTGCAAAGTCAAATGGCACGGACAAATCAATACGAATTCAGCAATGGAACCCAAAGCGCAAATACACCATTTTATGTCGGGTGTTATTTAAGTGCTGTGGTTCACTTGGCATATCTAAAGACTTTTCTTTGGGGGTGTTGTTATAGACCACCAAGTGATAACAGTCAGTATCTAAATAATATGTGTGAAATGCTTGATAGTGTACGTGATGTTAATTAACAGAGAGGTCTACTTTCTTGGGGACCTGAATATTGACTGATAATCATCAAGGTGCCAGGCTCAATAATCTGGTTCAGGTTATTAATCAACCTACCATGGTGTTTACAAACACTACAGGAACAAGATCATCCACATGTATCGATCACATGTTTACTAATACTGTAGAACTTTGTTCTAAAGTTGTATCCGAACCCATTGGATGCAGTGATCACAATATAGTGGCTATATCCAGGAAAGACAAAGTTCCAACAGCTGGGCCTAAAATAGTGTATAAGAGATCATTCAATAGATTTAACTGTGAGTCTTATGTGGATGATGTTAAAAATATTTGTTGGTCTGATGTGATTAATGAGGAGCATCCAGACGCTGCACTTGATGAATTTATCAAATTGCTTCCTCCAATTATTGATAAACATGAACCTGTTATTTCCGAAACTGACTGGATTGACGATGGATTGATGGATTGATGAGGAAATGAAAAACTGTATGGATGAAAGAGATGGGGCAAAGGGAGTGTCTAATAAGTCTAGCTGTACATCTGACTTGCTGACTTTACTGGAAATTGAGAAATTATGTGACAAAAAAAAGACAATTTTTTTTATTATGAAGCCAAGATCAATGATATAAAGAATGATCTTCATTGTAATCAGAGGGCTTATATAAATAATACATATGACTAAACTCAACACAAAGAAGAAGAAACTATATTATGAAGCCAAGACCAATAATATGAAGAATGATGGAAAAAACGTTGTAGTACTTGAAATAAAATTATGTCTAGAAAGACCGATTCAACTCCATCTTTCATCAGATGAGATGGCTTATTCATCACAAAACCATTTGCCACTAATTTTTTTAAATGTTTTTGTATTTGACCTCCTTTTTCGTAATATCCAATTGCGACCTTGTCTCATCACTGCAACTCCCCAATGGGCTTGGGAGAGGCGAAGGTCGAGTCATGCGTCCTCCAAAACATTACCCGCCAAACCACGCTTCTTATGAACCGCCCGCTTAACCCAGTGATGCAGCCTTAGACAGCTGCATCACTCGGTAGGCCCTGTTGCCAATTATTTATTCATTTTAATTCGTTGGCAAAGTGGGCAAACTTAGGCAGGAAATACCAAAAACAAACAGTGAGCCATCATACTCATGCATAAAAAAAAAATTATGAAAGAAAAACATTGCATTTTGTAAAGTTAGTGTGGAAAAATAGTTATTGATCAATAATGACAAATCTCTGTGCATTGAAAACTTAGATGGAAAGCTAGCTGACTCTACAGTATAGCCACTGCTGTCTGTCATATCTTTAATCTGAGCCTAGAGGAAAGTATTTGTCCTAAGGCCTGGAGGGAAACCAAAGTAATTCCTCTACCCAAGAATGGTAAAGTGTCCTTTACTGGTTCTAACAGCAGACCTATCAGTTTACTACCAGCTCTTATCAAACTGTTGGAAAAAAATGGTGTTTGATGAAATACAATGCTATTTCTCTGTAGACAAATGAACAACAGACATTCAGCATGCTTATAGAGAAGGGCACCCAATATGTACTGCACTGACACAAATGACTGATGTCATGCCCTGACCTTAGAGAGCCTTTAAATTCTCTATGTGGTTGGTCAGGGTGTGACTAGGGTGGGAAATCCATGTTTATATTTCTTTGTTGGCCGAGTATGGTTCCCAATCAGAGGCAGCTGTCTATCGTTGTCTCTGATTGGGGATCATATTTAGGCAGCCCTTTTTCCCACCTTCTGTTGTGGGATCTTGTCTTTGTGTGTTGCATGTGTTGCACTCCTAGCTTTACGTTTGTTGAGTTATTTGTTGTTTTTGGTGGAACATTTATAATTAAAGAAAATGTACGCCTACCACGCTGCACATTGGTCTTCATTTAACGACGGACGTTACAGAAGCTCCCACCACCAACGGACCAAGCAGCATGATCAGGTGGACTGGACTTGGGAGGAGATCCTGGATGGTAAAGGACCCTGGACGCAGGCCGGGGAGTATCGCCGTCCGAAGGAGGAGACAGAGGCAGCGAAAGCGAAATGGCGACGATACGAGGAGTTAGCTCAACGAAGCAAGCACGAGAGGCAGCCCCCCCCAAAATTTGGGGGAGGGCACACAGGGAGATTGGTGGAGTCAGGGTTCAGACCTGAGCCAACTCCCCGTGCTTACTGTGGGGAGCGTGTGACTGGTCAGGCACCGTGTTATGCGGTGATGCGCATGGTGTCTCCAGTGAGCATTCACAGGTCGGTATGCTCTGTGCCAGCTCCCCGCATTTGCCGGGCGGAAGTTGGCATCCAGCCAGGACAGGTTGTGCCAGCTCTACACTCGAGACCTCCAGTGCGCATCCACGGCCCAGTGTATCCGGTGCCTGCTCCACGCACCAGGCTTCCAGTGCATCTCCCCAGTCCAGTGAGACCTGGTCCGGTTCCGCGTTCCAGGCCTCCAGTATGTCTCCCCAGCCTGGTAAGCCCTGTGGCAGCTCCACGCACCAGGCTTCCAGTACGTCTCCTCAGTCCGGTGAGACCTGTTCTGGCTCCACGTACGAAGCCTCCAGTGATAATCCATGGCCCCGAGCCCACAGGGATAATCCATGGCCCGACATCTCCAGTGATGATCCATGGCCCGGAGCCTGTAGTGATGATCCATGGCACAAAGCCTCCAGTGATGATTCATGGCCCGGAGCCTGTAGTGATGATCCATGGCACGAAGCCTCCAGTGATAATCCATGGCCTGGAGCCTCCAGTGATAATCCATGGCACAAAGCCTCCAGCCTCCGGTCCCTAGTCTGGAGCCTCCAGCGACGGTCCCCAGTCCAGAGTTTCCAGCGATGGTCCGGAGTCTCCAGCGACTGTCCCCAGTCTGGAGCCTCCAGCGACGGTCCGCAATCCGGAGTCGTCAGCGACAAGCTGCAGTCCGGAGGCTCCAGCTGTGGTTCCCAGTTCAGAGCCTCCGGCGATGATCCACGGTCCGGTTCCTCCGGCAACGATTCGCGGTCCGGAGTCTCCGGCGATGATCCATGGTCCGGTTCCACAGAAGCAGATGGATCAGCGTAGGGAGCGGGGGCTACCTCTATTTGGTAGGTCAGGGTGTGACTAGGGTGGGAAATCTATGTTAATATTTCTTTGTTGGCCGAGTATGGTTCCCAATCAGAGGCAGCTGTCTATCGTTGTCTTTGATTGGGGATCATACTTAGGCAGCCCTTTTTCCCACCTTCTGTTGTGGGATCTTGTCTTTGTGTGTTGCATGTGTTTGCACTCCTAGCTTTACGTTCGTTGAGTTGTTTATTGTTTTTGGTGTAACATTTATAATTAAAGAAAATGTGCGCCTCCCACGCTGCACCGTGGTCTTCATTTAACGACGTACATTACAGATGATTGGTTGAAGGAAATTGATAATAAGAAGATTGTGGGAGCTGTACTGTTAGATTTCAGTGCAGCATTTAACATTGTTGACCATAACCTGTTATTCAGAAAATGTTTGCATTATGGCTTTTCAACCTCTGCCATATTGTGGATTTATTTATTTATATTTAACTAGGCAAGTCAGTTAAGAACTAATTCTTATTTACAATGATGGCATAGTACGGCCAAACCCAGCCGAAGCTGGGTCAATTGTGCGCCGCCCTATGGGACTCGCAATCACAGCCGGATGTGATTCAGCCTGGCTGGATTCAAACCAGGGACTGTAATGACACCTCTTGCACTGAGATGCAGTGCCTTAGAGAGCTGCGCCACTCAGGATTAAGAGCTATCTATCTAATAGAACTCTGAGGGTTTTTATTTAATGGAAGCCTCTCTAATGTCAAATATGTAAAGTGTAGTGTACCACAGGGCAGCTCTCTAGGCCCTCTACTCTTTTCTAGTTTTACCAATGACCTGCCATTGGCATTAAACAAAGCCTGTGTGTCCATGTATGTGGATGTTTCAACCATATACACATCAGCAACTACAGCTAATGAAGTCACTGAAACCCTTTAGGAGTGAGTAGACAGTAATACACTGGTCCTGAACATCTCTAAAACTAAGAGCATTGCATTTGGTACAATTTATTCCTTAAGTTCTAGATCTCAGCTGAATCTGGTAATGAATGTGTGGCTGTTGAACAAGTTGTTGAGACTAAATAAACTGTCATGGTCAAACTGTCATGGTCAAAACATAGAGATTCAATGGTCGTAAAGATGGTGAGGGGTCTTTCTGTCCATAATAATGAGTTGCTCTGCTTTTATGTCATCCCACTCCAAAAAGCAAGGCTTTAGTTTTGTCTTATTTTCATCCAGTCGTGTGGTCGAGTGCTGCAAGGAATGACCTAGTTGAGCTGCAGCTGGCCCAGAACAGAGCGGCACGTCTTGCTCTTCATTGCCAGTCTCTCTTGGCTAAGAGTTGAGGAGAGACTGACTTCATCACTTCTTCTTTTTATAAGAAACATTCATGTGTTGAAAATTACAAATTGTTTGCATAGTCAACTTACACACAGCTCTGACAGACACACTTACCCCACCATACATGCCACCAGGGGTCTTTTTACAGTCCCCAAATCCAGAACAAATTCAAGAATGCGTACAGTATTATACAGAGACAGTATTGTGTGGAACTCCGTTGCTCAAATGAACCGCAAACTTTTTTTTTTTTTTTAAACAGTTAAAGCAACACCTCACCCCACAATGCCTCTCCCCTATTTGACCTAGATAGTTTGAGTGTATGTATTGATATGTAGGCAACATTTTTAAATTGATGTAGTGCCGTCCTTGAGCTGTTCTTGTCTATTAATATTCTGTTTAATGTCATGTTTCATGTGTGGAGCCCAGGAAGATTAACTGCAGCTTTCGCAACAGCTAATGGGAATCCTAACGAAACATCCCAAAACAATTCTATATTGTTTAATTACAAATTAATATTAACTAGCATGCCAAAATATAAAAAGAAACACTGGAGATGACAGTAATGCATTTGTTTAGGCATGATATGATGTTATAAAGATGACTGCAATTTTAGCAAACCTACTAAAATCTTTGTAGTAATGCGAAATATCAATATGATATATTTGTATATATTTTTAAAACATGTACAAAACATTTCTAAGATATCTTTGGTGTAATTCAGATATAGCTTCCAAGAAAAAAAACTTTTTGAAAACTTTTTGAAAACTTTTTGTTAGATTTCTTTCCTTTCGAAAATAACTATATCCAGCTCACAGTTGTTGAGCAACATGAGTAACTTTCTCAAATTGTTCTGGTAGAATGTACCCGGTATTGCACTTTGCAAACTCTTTATCTTCAGTATTATTCACAGTGATCCTTCTTCAAAACGTTTTGTCCAAGAGTAGAAATCCAGTTTAGCAACAGAGATGTAGTAAAAATAGAAAAAGTACATTTAATTTTCAGGTGGCTAAAAGAGAGATATACATAGGAGTATAAATCCCCCAAAAAATATTATGTGATGAGACAAATATAGAATGTTGCTGTATAAATGTAAAAGTATCAATTAATAAATGTAATTTCTTTCATTGTATGATATAGAGAACATTATTGTCTGCTCATTATTTTCTGATCATTATTTTCTGATAGAGCATTTTAACAGAGTAACCAGACCAATGAGAGTGTGGCAGAGTTTCCTAATATTTTTAACAACAACTAACCAATTACTTGATCTGTAGATATGGTAAAGTACGTTCTTATAATCAAAGATAAAATACTTTCAAGTGGACAATGAAAATCACTGTTAATGGAAACATTGGTTTGTGAGGAATGCAGTAGAGGTTTGTCTTTACAGTAGAAAAACATTCTCAGTGGTGACATCAGCGGTGACATCATATCATGTGTTTTGTGTGGCATTCCAGGGGGTTGTAGGGAGTTGTAGTCCTTAAGGTATTCTCACAACTACAACACAGGCTCCAGCCCTTCCAATGTTGAGATTGACCTCCTGTTGGAGACATACAGTAAAGGGTAATGAAAGGTCATTCAGTCCGTCTTAAAAAACTATTACAGAATGGAAATTAAAGGTTGTGCCTGGCTATTGGAATTCTGGGTCGAAAAGCATTCTAAGAAGAAATAAGGAATGATTCAAGTTACCTCAGTCCATTCATTGTTCTGTGCATCATAGGACTCAACACTGTTCAGGTAGGACGTTCCATCGTATCCTCCGACAGCATATAGCCTGTCTCCTAGCAGACAGATACCTACAGCATCCCTGGGGACACTCAGAGAGGACACCGTTGTCCATGTGTCTGTTTTGGGATCATACCTGCAGTGACAGAGAAGAAATACAAGGATGAAGAGAAATACCTGAAGAAGTGTAGTGAGCACTGGGATATTTAAGAGATACAGAGCAAAGATTAAGCTTGTCCATGAATGAATTCAACAATATATTTTGAGTGGGACAAAATATTTTGTTGTATTTTTATTTTTTTAAAGTTTTTTAAATCATATTTTCTGTTTAATGGTATTCTGTTCATTGATTGGGTTACATGCAGTGTGTATCAGATACAGGTTGATTTTTACAGAACAGCCAGCAGGGGGTAGCAGAAGCCAGATAATCACACTGCTAAAACCAACTCCAATGGAAACAATGACGTGTCTTGGGTTTGACCTGTACAAGCAGACAGACAGAGATAATGGCTGTGTTCAAGAGGATCAACCCTGTAATGTGCCTGGGGGTAAATTGTGACTGATCTACAAATAATAATGAGTAGTTATTTATGACGCAAGGTTTTTTTGTAGATCTGTCAGTCGGTAGTCGGCCTGCGATGTGAAACAATCTCAATGTCTGCGTTTGACACTGCAGCCAACTTTAAAGGCAAGTTGAGACTGACTGATCTACAAATCACCTTGCATCATAAATAACTACTCACTATTCCATTGTAGATCAATCATCCAATCACAATTTACCCATGATACATCACGGTTTTGATGCTATCGAACACGGCCAATGCCTCACCTCAAGGGACATAACAAGACACACACCCAACTCTTTGTTTCTATACGCATAGCCTGAAATGTCCCAACTCTTTGTTTCCATACGCATAGCCTGAAATGTCCCAACTCTTTGTTTCCATACGCATAGCCTGAAATGTCCCAACTCTTTGTTTCCATACGCATAGCCTGAAATGTCCCAACTCTTTGTTTCCATACGCATAGCCTGAAATGTCCCAACTCTTTGTTGTCATACGCATAGCTATACTTCACCCTTATAAAATCTATAACAAGACACAATGTTGAGTTTTTTTACTCTAGTACAGTACTGGGATAGGCTACATCCCAATTCTAGTTCAGTACTGGGATAGGCTACATCCCAATTCTAATTCAGTACTGGGATAGGCTACATCCCAATTCTAGTTCAGTACTGGGATAGGCTACATCCCAATTCTAGTTCAGTACTGGGATAGGCTACATCCCAATTCTAGTACAGTACTGGGATAGGCTACATCCCAATTCTAGTACAGTACTGGGATAGGCTACATCCCAATTCTAGTACAGTACTGGGATAGGCTACATCCCAAATCTAGTTCAGTACAGGGATAGGCTACATCCCAGTTCTAGTTCAGTACAGGGATAGGCTACATCCCAATTCTAGTTCAGTACAGGGATAGGCTACATCCCAATTCTAGTACAGTACTGGGATAGGCTACATCCCAATTCTAGTACAGTACTGGGTGGGATAGGCTACATCCCAATTCTAGTACAGTACTGGGTGGGATAGGCTACATCCCAATTCTAGTACAGTATTGGGTGGGATAGGCTACATCCCAATTCTAGTTCAGTACAGGGATAGGCTACATCCCAATTCTAGTACAGTACTGGGATAGGCTACTTCCCAATTCTAGTACACTACTGAGATAGGCCACATCCCAAATCTAGTACAGTACTGAGATAGGCTGCATCTCAATTATCTGCACTTCTCCCAAAAGTGTGCACTGACATCTCTGTCATGGATTCAAAAGCTTTGGATTGGTGTAAGCCTGGGCTAGAGGGAGTTTTCACATTGCTAAATGCATTTCGGGAAGTGTGCAAATCCCAAGAATCGATACGCAGCCATATTGTAGACCAGAGCTATGATTGGTTGTCTTCCTCTCTACACAGTCTGAGAGTCTGGAGCAGTGGTTGTTTACCTCTCTACACAGTCTGTTAGTCTGGAGCAGTGGTTGTTTACCTCTCTACACAGTCTGTTAGTCTGGGACAGTGGTTGTTTACCTCTCCACACAGTCTGAGAGTCTGGAGCAGTGGTTGTTTACCTCTCTACACAGTCTGTTAGTCTGGGACAGTGGTTGTATACCTCTCCACACAGTCTGATAGACTGGAGCAGTGGTTGGACGCCGGGGCATCATGACCACCCACAGCATAGAGGAAGCTGTTGTACGTGGCCACACCCACCCCTCCTCTCCGCTTCGCCATGGGGGCACACATACTCCACTTGTTGGTGTGTGGATCAAAGCATTCCATCGACCGCAGACATGAGCTCCCGTCCCGACCGCCAACTGCAAACAATCTGTAAGGACAATAAAAGTGTTACAAATCGTATTTTGGATGTTGCTCAGATATGAAATCTTCTTTTAAGGCAGGGAAAATCTCAGGCTTCCTTAGCAGAGAGGAATGGAGGGTTAAAGGAAACATCTTCCTTCCTTGTTGTCTATTTTTTTTACCCAATATTCGGGAAGACAATCTAAAAAGGGTTTTATAGAGTGAAAACACACTGCAAAACGGTCCGTTGTTGTGTGGCGTTATGTAACGTTGAGCTGTGGTAGTCTAGGCCCAGGCTTACACCCGTAGAAAAGCATTCTTGTTTTAAGACGAAGGCTAGGCATTCGCCAAAATGTCTTACATAACAAGAAGCAGAACAATTTTTTCCTGTTGTGTTGTGTTATCAGCTTCTAGTGTGTAAGAAATTCTCCTTTTCATGTTGTGCGTTATGTCATAAATAAAGCTTGTGATTCAGTACCAACTGATACTGTCATAATGTTTTAGTACGACAGCCACTTACTTCCCGTTGAGTGCGGTGACTCCCATGGTGCTGCGTGGGGTGGACATGCTGGCCACGTAGTTCCACTGTCTAGCCTGGGGGTCCCACCTCTCCACCGTATTCAGGTAACTCCATCCATCATGGCCGCCTACTGCATACATGGGGCCCTCCAACACTGTTATACCTGGAGAGTTACAAAGAGGAGGGAACCATCAACCAGAGCCTACACTGTGTGTTTGTGTGTGTGTGTGTGTGTGTGTGTGTGTGTGTGTGTGTGTGTGTGTGTGTGTGTGTGTGTGTGTGTGTGTGTGTGTGTGTGTGTGTGTGTGTGTGTGTGTGTGTGTGTGTGTGTGTGTGTGTGTGTGTGTGTGTGTGTGGCTCAACCAGAGCCTACACTGTGTGTGTGTGTGTGTGTGGCTCAACCAGAGGCATCAACCATGATGCTCATTTTAGAACAGCTAAAGTGCTGTTGGATGAGTCACCGTTGTGTGGAACTGTATGAATGTAGGCTATTCTATTCTCCAAACAGACCTGGGTTCAAATACTATTTGAAATCATTTAAAATACGTTATTTCCCCTTGATTAAACTTGCTTGGCTTAATGGAACCAATAGAATAATCCCAAAACTACAAACTCTGGACGCCCAGAACCAGGCAGGCTAGTGCAAACTTAGTATTTGAAAGATTTGAAATAGTACTTGAACCCAGGTCTGTTGTCCAAACAGGATGGATATAAAACACTGCTAATCCTGCTATTGCTGGGGTCACTGAGGAAAGTGATTTTCCAACAACAATGAATAGGAAGTTACTGTACAACACAATAGATAGATTTATCCAGTGCATTCGGAAAGTATTCAGACCCCTTGACTTTTAAACACATTTTGTTAATGTTACAGCCTTATTTTAAAATGGATTAAATTGTTATTTTTTTCCATCAATCTATGCACAATACCCCATAATGACGGAGTGAAAACAGGTTTTTATGAATTTTAGCAAATGTACAAAATTTTTAAAAAATAGCATATTTACATAAGTTTTCAGACTCTTTGCTATGAGAGTCGAAATTGAGCTCAGGTGCATCCTGTTTCCATTGATCATACTGGAGATGTTTCTACAACTTAATTGGAGTTCACCTGTGGAAAATTCAGTTGATTTTACATGATGTGGAAAGGCCCACATTTGACAGTGCATGTCAGAGCAAATGAGGTGGAAGGACTTTTCCTTCCAATCGAGACAGGATTGTGTCTAGTACCCGATCTAGGGAAGGGTACCAAAGCATTTCTGCAGCATTGAAGGTCCCGAAGAACATCATCATTCTTCATCATCGTCATTCTTCATCATCAGCCTCCATCATTCTTAAATGAAAGAATTTTGGAACCACCAAGACTCTTCCTAGAGCTGGCTGCCCAGCCATGCTGAGCAATCAGGGAAGAAGGGTCTGTTTATTTTACGAGGCAAGTCAGTTAAGAACAAATTCTTATTTCCAATGACAGCCTAGGAACAGTGAGTTCCTAGTAGTTCCTAGTAGAGTTCCTATGGTAGAGAGGTCAGACGGAAGCCACTCCTCAGTATACAGCCCGCTTGGAGTTTGCCAAAAGGCACATGAAGGACTCTCAGACCATGATAAACAAGATTCTCTGGTCTGATGAAACCAAGATTGAACTCTTTGGCCTGAATGCCAAACGTCACGTCTGGAGGAAACCTGGCACCAAACCTACAGTGAAGGATGGTGGTGGCAGTAGTACGCCTGATTACCAACAATGAAGAGACAGCCTACAGGGGTGGAGGTGAGGGCCCTGGAAGAGTGGTGCCAGGAAAATATACTCTCACTCAACATCAACAAAACAAAGGAGCTGATCGTGGACTTCAGGAAACAGCAGAGGGAGCACCCACCTATCCACATCAACGGGACCGTGGTGGAGAAGGTGGAATGCTTCAAGTTCCATGGCATACACATCACCGACAAACTGAAATGGTCCACCCACACAGACAGTGTGGTGAAGAAGGCGCAACAGCGCCTCTTCAACCTCAGGAGACTGAAGAAATATGGCTTGGCACCTAAAACCCTCACAAACTTTTACAGATGCACAATTGAGAGCATCCTGTCGGGCTGTATCACCACCTGGTATGGCAACTGCACCGCCCACAACTGCAGGGCTCTCCAGGGGGTGGTGAGGTCTGCCCAACGTATCACCGGGGGTAAACTACCTGCCCTCCAGGACACCTACAGCACTCGATGTCACAGGAAGTCCAAAAAGATTATCAAGGACAACAACCACCAGAGCCACTGCCTGTTCACCCAGTTATCATTCAGAAGGCGATGTCAGTACGTACAGGTGCAGCAAAGCTTTGACCGTAATCTCAAGGCCGTCAGACTGTTAAATAGCCAGAACTAGCACCTTAGACGCTGCTGCCCTATATACATAGACTTGAAATCACTGGCCGGTTTAATAATGTTTACATATCTTGAATTACTCATGTCATATGTATATACTGTATTCTATTCTATTCCACTGTATTTTAGTCTATGCTGCTATGACTTTGCTCGTCCAAATATTTATACATTTTTGAGTCCATTCCTTTAGATTTGTATGTGTATTGTTGTGAAATTGTTAGATGTAACTTGTTAGATATTACTGCACTGTTGGAGCAAGAAACACAAGCATTTCACTACACCCGCAATAACATCTGCTAAACATGTGTATGTGACCAACAACATTTGATTTGATTTGAATGTGCTTTGGGGATATTTTTCAGCTGCAGGGAAACTAGTCAGGATCGAGGGAAAAACTTGAACCCAATCGAACATCTCTGGAGAGACCTGAAAATACCTGTTCAGCGACTCTCCCCATCCAACCTGACAGCATTTGAGAGGAGACTAGTCAGGAACGAGGGAAAGATGAACAGAGGAAAGTACATAGATCCTTGATGAAAACCTGCTCCAGAGCGCTCAGGACCTCCAAATGGGGCGGAGGTTCACCTTCCAGCAGGACAACAACCCTAAACACACAGCCAAGACAACACAGGAGTGGCTTTGGGACAAGTCTCTGAATGTCCTTGAGTGGCCCAACCAGAGCCCGGACATGAACCAGATTTAACATCTCTGGAGAGACCTGAAAATAGCTGTGCAGCAATGCTCCCCATCCAACCTGACAGAGCTTGAGAGGATCTGCAGACAAGAATGGGAAAAGCTCTCCAAATACATGTTTGCCAAGCTTGTAGCGTCATACCCAAGAAGACTCAAGTCTGTAACCCCTGCCATAGTTGCTTCAACAAAGTACTGAGTAAAGAGTCTGAATACTTATGTACATGTGATCTTTTCAGTTGGCTGTTTTTTTTATACATTTGCAAACATTTCTAAAAACACTTTTTTTAAACCCGTTTTTGCTATGTCATTTTGGGTTATTGTGTGTAGATTGATTAGTGAAAACAAACTATTTACTCCATTTCAGAATAAGGCTGTAGGTGAACAATATTTGGAAAAAGTCAAGGAGTCTGAAAACTTTTCGAATGCGCTGTATATATTGTCTGATAATGTTCTGGTTTAGGGCACAACATTATTCTAAAGGAACATCGGGTATAAAACATTCTACATTCTGTACGAATTACGTTAAACCGAAATCGTAATTTTTATTAAACCAGTTGTGGTTGATTTGACATGTGAAAAAGTCGTTCCCTTCTTTTCTCAACAGGCCATAGCCAGCAGCACATGCAGCTCCTCACATCTTCACAGGAAAACCGTGCTCACCACAAGCAAAGAATAAGAGCTATCTGCTACAGCCCCGATGAAAGGAGACCCGGTAATACTATTCACTGTAACCTCTGGGGGAAACATGTTCACTCATAGCTCATAAATGTCAACCACACATCTCACAGACGAGTGAGATGAATACTTGACTAGAGATCCTCAGTACACAGGCATAGACCAATTCCAACTGTGAATCAAGCCATTCCTGATATGAAACGTATTGGTAGTCTGCCAAGGTGTTATATAGGAATAGTGTAAGTGAGAGAGAGTGAAAGAGAGAGAGAGAGAGGCAGAGAGTGAGAGAGGGGCAGAGAGAGAGACAGAGTGACAAAGAGAGGTAGAGAGAGAGAGAGACAGAGAGAGGTAGAGAGAGAGAGGGGGGGAGGCAGAGAGAGAGAGGCAGAGAGTGAGAGAGGGGCAGAGAGAGAGACAGAGAGAGACAAAGAGAGGTAGAGAGAGAGAGAGTGCGAGAGAGGAGAGAGAGAAAGAGAGACAGAGAGAGAGAGAGAGTAGAGAGAAAGAGAGACAGAGAGAGAGGGACTCTTTAGGGTGTAGCTCACCCCTTGGTAGCAGTACTGTAGACGACTTCATCACCGACCTCAACCCAGAGTCTCTCAGAGCCTTCACAGTCAGCCCACTAACACCTATCTCAGACCACAGTAAAATCACAGTGTATCTGAGAAGAGCGGAACCCAACCATGAAGCATCACGGCCCAATAAATTACATGGTACTAAACAGGCCTATAGATGGAGTGCAAACAGTACAGAAATCTACCAAAAAGCAAATTAGTTGCCAAAAAATACACAACAAATGGACAAGGTTTTAGCCTTAACATTCTCCTACAGCAACAAAGGTGTAAATTTGGCAGTTTGGAACATAAACTTTATATTTAACAAATTAGCCTCCTTGGCTAATCGAAAGAAACATAAGAGTAAACCAAAAATAATAGATAATGAAAAATGGTCTGATTATGATTGGAGAAATCTAAGGAAATCATTGAGAAATATATCTAATCAAAAACACAGAGAACCAGACAACAAAAATCTACTCGTTCAATATGGGGAAACACTGAAGCAATACAACACCTTTTAAGAACAGAAAAAGGAACAGCTGGATGGAATTGAGGAATCCGTAGAATCAAACCACATCTGGGAAAATTTGAATTGGCTATTCAAAATGGGGATATGTGGAGAAATCACTTTTCAAACCTCTAGAGCAATATAAACCTCTACTGCAATATAACAAAGAGCCCAGAACAAAAAAAGCTATACAAAAAAATACAAATCCTTGAATTAGCAGCCAAGACTATTAGAATCGTGTAGATATCCAAATTATAGAAGAATAATTTCCTTGATGAGCACAACGTCCTAAGCAGAAGCCAGATTGGATTTCTTTTTTAATGATCGTACGACAGACCACATTTTTACCCTCCATACTTCTAATTAACATACAAGTAAACCAAAAGAAAGGCATAATCTACTCGTGTGTTGTAGACTTCAAGTTCAATTTTATTCAATTTGGCATAAACTAATATAAACTAATCGAAAGTGGTATTGGAGGGAAAACATATGACATCATTAAATAAATGTCCACTAAAAACAAATGTGCAGTTAAAATTGGCAACAAGCAAACAGACTTCTTCTCTCAGGGACGGGGAGTGAAACAGGGCTGTCCAACAAGTCCAACACTATTTAACATCTACATTTTACCTGACAAAGATGTTGGTTCCCAATTGGGGACCAGCCCCCCCACCGTCAGCTGGAACGGTAGCGCACGGAATGCAAAAATATTCTTAGAAATATTTAACCTCCACACATTAACAAGTCCAATAGCTCAAATGAAAGATAAACAATTTGTTTATCTAGCCAGCAAGTCAGATTTCTAAAATGTTTTACGGCGAAAACATAGCACATATTTATGTCAAACCACCACCGAAGACACACCGAAGACACAGCTAATTTCCATAGCCAAATTGAACAAAATATGCAATCACCAAACGCAGGATTAAAAGAAAAATAATTTCACTAACCTTTTGAAATCATCAGATGACAGTAATATAACATGTTACACAGTACATTTATGTTTTTTTCAATAATATGCTATAAATATCCATAAATCTCTGTTTACAATGACGCATTGTTAAAAAAATGCTACTCAAATGTCCGGAGAAATGACGATGGCTTCTGCACACGCCGTCAGCTAACATGGAATACACAACATAAACTTTGACTAAATATGCATGTTCTACATATATATAGAAAGATACACTTCTTCTAAATGCAATCGCTGTGTTACATTTATTTTTAACTTTACAGATTTCGTTCACTAGGCTATAATGTGAGTCGGCGCTCAGGAATTAGCATTTTGGCTCCTCTATCTCGGAGTCCACAGAAACCCAAATTTAACACATAAATGTTCCCTTACCTTTGCTGTTCTTCCATCAGAAGACCTGGAAGGGTTTATACTTACCAAAAACAGCTTTAGATTTGAAGTCTGTGTGTTTCGGTTATCAAACACGACATATTTTTGTTGAAATGCAGCCAAAAAGTAAAGTTGGTGCGCACCAAAACGTCGAAATTACATATTATATGTCGACTAAACTTGTCAAACTATGTTCAGAACACAGCGTTAGCATGTTATATAGCTTCACAGCAATTCTCAGGACGAAGAGAAACACAGGCATTGTTTAATCAATCTTGGAAGAAAGACACAACAGGAGTAGAACGCGCATGAGAGTAACCTGTTTTCTCGCGTGACCGAAAGGATTCGGCCCGTCATTACTCTCGTGAGCGCGCGATTCACACAATGAGAAGCCCCATTGAAAGCGGACACCGCGCTGAAGGCATAGGAACTGTTCCCAGGACTGTAGGTGCTTGGGAAGGGTGGGGGCGATGACGTCAAAGTTGGGCCAACTTTTTGGATGACAAGAGAGAGTTTGGGAGAATGAGTGCCCTGAGAGTTCTGCTTTACTTACAGACATAATTTAAACGGTTTTAGAAGCTTTAGAGTGTTTTCTATTCAATAATAATTTTTAATTGCATATATTAGCAATTTTTGACAGATTTTGTTTCTGTTTACCATGGGCACGCAATCACCCCAAAGGGGGCAGCAATCAGCCCTATCCCCAACAGGTTTTAATGAATTATCAACAAGCAAAGAGACTTCTTCTCTCAGGGACGGGGAGTGAAACAGGGCTGTCCAACAAGTCCAACACTATTTAACATCTACATTAATGAATTATCAACAAGCAAACAGACTTCTTCTCTCAGGGACGGGGAGTGAAACAGGGCTGTCCAACAAGTCCAACACTATTTAACATCTACATTAATGAATTATCAACAAGCAAACAGACTTCTTCTCTCAGGGACGGGGAGTGAAACAGGGCTGTCCAACAAGTCCAACACTATTTAACATTACATTAATGAATTATCAACAAGCAAACAGACTTCTTCTCTCAGGGACGTGGAGTGAAACAGGGCTGTCCAACAAGTCCAACACTATTTAACATCTACATTAATGAATTATCAACAAGCAAAGAGACTTATTCTCTCAGGGACGGGGAGTGAAACAGGGCTGTCCAACAAGTCCAACACTATTTAACATTACATTCATGAATTAACAACAAGCAAACAGACTTCTTCTCTCAGGGACGGGAGTGAAACAGGGCTGTCCAACAAGTCCAACACTATTTAACATTACATTAATGAATTAACAACAAGCAAAGAGACTTCTTCTCTCAGGGACGGGGAGTGAAACAAGGCTGTCCAACAAGTCCAACACTATTTAACATCTACATTCATTAATGAACTGGCAAAAACATTAGACAAATCGGCAGCACCTGGTATCACCCTATACAACACTGAAATCAAGTGTCTGCTGTACACAGATGACCTGGTGCTGCTGTCTCCCACTAAGGAGGGTGTGCTATATGCAGATGACCTGGTGCTGCTGTCTCCCACTAAGGAGGGTGTGCTGTACGCAGATGACCTGGTGCTGCTGTCTCCCACTAAGGAGGGTGTGCTGTACGCAGATGACCTGATGCTACTGTCTCCCACTAAGGAGGGTGTGCTGTACGCAGATGACCTGGTGCTACTGTCTCCCACTAAGGAGGGTGTGCTGTACGCAGATGACCTGGTGCTACTGTCTCCCACTAAGGAGGGGTTACAGAAGCACCTAGATCACCTGCACAGGTTCTGTCAGACCTGGGCTCTGACCGTTAATCACAGGTTCTGTCAGACCTGGGCTCTGACCGTTAATCACAGGTTCTGTCAGACCTGGGCTCTGACCGTTAATCGCAGGTTCTGTCAGACCTGGGCTCTGACCGTTAATCGCAGGTTCTGTCAGACCTGGGCTCTGACCATTAATCGCAGGTTCTGTCAGACCTGGGCTCTGACCGTTAATCGGGAAAAAAAATTAATAGATTGATATTACAAAAAAGGTCCGTAAATCAGGATGACAAATATAAATTCTATTTGGGCACAGTTCTATTAGAACACACCAAAAAATACATGTATCTAGGACTAAATATCACCAACACAGGTAGCTTTCACATGGCTGTGAATGAGCTCAGAGACAAAGCAAGAAGAGCATTCTATGCCATTAAAAGGAACATTAAAATCAAAATTCCAATAAGAATCTGTCTCAAAATGTTTCAATCAGTTATAGAACCAATTGCTCTATATGGCAGTGAAGTATGGGGTCCACTCTCTAATAATGAATTTACCAAATGGGACAAACATCCAATCAAAATACTGCATGCAGAGTTTAGCAAGACTGTATTGCAAGTGCAAAGAAAAACTCCAAATAACGCATGTAGAGCAGAATTGGGCCAATACCCCCTGTTTATTCGAATAGAAAAAAAGGGCCATCAAATTTTACAACCATCTAAAAAGAAGTGACCCCAAAATGTTCCATCACACAGCTCCACAATGTCAAGAGATTAAACAAGAGAAGAGTCCCCTCAGCCAGCTGGTTCTGAGGCTCAGTTCACTAACTCAAACCAACCCCGTAGAGCCTCAGGACAGCACTCAGACAGCTGGTTCTGAGGCTCAGTTCACTAACCCAAACCAACCCCATAGAGCCTCAGGTCAGCACTCAGACAGCTGGTTCTGAGGCTCAGTTCACTAACTCAAACCAACCCCGTAGAGCCTCAGGACAGCACTCAGACAGCTGGTTCTGAGGCTCAGTTCACTAACCCAAACCAACCCCATAGAGCCTCAGGACAGCACTCAGACAGCTGGTTCTGAGGCTCAGTTCACTAACCCAAACCAACCCCATAGAGCCTCAGGACAGCACTCAGACAGCTGGTTCTGAGGCTCAGTTCACTAACCCAAACCAACCCCATAGAGCCTCAGGACAGCACTCAGACAGCTGGTTCTGAGGCTCAGTTCACTAACTCAAACCAACCCCATAGAGCCTCAGGACAGCACTCAGACAGCTGGTTCTGAGGCTCAGTTCACTAACCCAAACCAACCCCATAGAGCCTCAGGACAGCACTCAGACAGCTGGTTCTGAGGCTCAGTTCACTAACTCAAACCAACCCCGTAGAGCCTCAGGACAGCACTCAGACAGCTGGTTCTGAGGCTCAGTTCACTAACCCAAACCAACCCCATAGAGCCTCAGGACAGCACTCAGACAGCTGGTTCTGAGGCTCAGTTCACCAACCCAAACCAACCCCATAGAGCCTCAGGACAGCACTCAGACAGCTGGTTCTGAGGCTCAGTTCACTAACTCAAACCAACCCCATAGAGCCTCAGGACAGCACTCAGACAGCTGGTTCTGAGGCTCAGTTCACTAACCCAAACCAACCCCATAGAGCCTCAGGACAGCACTCAGACAGCTGGTTCTGAGGCTCAGTTCACTAACCCAAACCAACCCCATAGAGCCTCAGGACAGCACTCAGACAGCTGGTTCTGAGGCTCAGTTCACTAACCCAAACCAACCCCATAGAGCCTCAGGACAGCACTCAGACAGCTGGTTCTGAGGCTCAGTTCACTAACCCAAACCAACCCCATAGAGCCTCAGGACAGCACTCAGACAGCTGGTTCTGAGGCTCAGTTCACTAACCCAAACCAACCCCATAGAGCCTCAGGACAGCACTCAGACAGCTGGTTCTGAGGCTCAGTTCACTAACCCAAACCAACCCCATAGAGCCTCAGGACAGCACTCAGACAGCTGGTTCTGAGGCTCAGTTCACTAACCCAAACCAACCCCATAGAGCCTCAGGACAGCACTCAGACAGCTGGTTCTGAGGCTCAGTTCACTAACCCAAACCAACCCTATAGAGCCTCAGGACAGCACTCAGACAGCTGGTTCTGAGGCTCAGTTCACTAACCCAAACCAACCCCATAGAGCCTCAGGACAGCACTCAGACAGCTGGTTCTGAGGCTCAGTTCACTAACCCAAACCAACCCCATAGAGCCTCAGGACAGCACTCAGACAGCTGGTTCTGAGGCTCAGTTCACTAACCCAAACCAACCCCATAGAGCCTCAGGACAGCACTCAGACAGCTGGTTCTGAGGCTCAGTTCACTAACCCAAACCAACCCCATAGAGCCTCAGGACAGCACTCAGACAGCTGGTTCTGAGGCTCAGTGCACTAACCCAAACCAACCCCATAGAGCCTCAGGACAGCACTCAGCAAATCTGTCCCAACTAAATCATCACAAAGGAAAAAGAAACATATATCACCTATTGGAAAGACACCACAAAAAATCTAAGTAAACTTCAATGCAATTTGGCTCTAAACAGACAGTACATGGTGGCAGATTATCTGACCACTGTGACTGATAGAAAACTGAGGAAAACACTGACTAGGTACAGATTCAGTGAGCACAGTCTGGCTATAGAGACCAGTCGTCACAGACAAACCTGGCTGCCCAGAGGGGACAGTCTGGCTATAGAGACCAGTCGTCACAGACAAACCTGGCTGCCCAGAGAGGACAGTCTGGCTATAGAGACCAGTCGTCACAGACAAACCTGGCTGCCCAGAGAGGACAGTCTGGCTATAGAGACCAGTCGTCACAGACAAACCTGGCTGCCCAGAGAGGACAGTCTGGCTATAGAGACCAGTCGTCACAGACAAACCTGGCTGCCCAGAGAGGACAGTCTGGCTATAGAGACCAGTCGTCACAGACAAACCTGGCTGCCCAGAGAGGACAGTCTGGCTATAGAGACCAGTCGTCACAGACAAACCTGGCTGCCCAGAGAGGACAGTCTGGCTATAGAGACCAGTCGTCACAGACAAACCTGGCTGCCCAGAGAGGACAGTCTGGCTATAGAGACCAGTCGTCACAGACAAACCTGGCTGCCCAGAGAGGACAGTCTGGCTATAGAGACCAGTCGTCACAGACAAACCTGGCTGCCCAGAGAGGACAGTCTGGCTATAGAGACCAGTCGTCACAGACAAACCTGGCTGCCCAGAGAGGACAGTCTGGCTATAGAGACCAGTCGTCACAGACAAACCTGGCTGCCCAGAGAGGACAGTCTGGCTATAGAGACCAGTCGTCACAGACAAACCTGGCTGCCCAGAGAGGACAGTCTGGCTATAGAGACCAGTCGTCACAGACAAACCTGGCTGCCCAGAGAGGACAGTCTGGCTATAGAGACCAGTCGTCACAGACAAACCTGGCTGCCCAGAGAGGACAGTCTGGCTATAGAGACCAGTCGTCACAGACAAACCTGGCTGCCCAGAGAGGACAGTCTGGCTATAGAGACCAGTCGTCACAGACAAACCTGGCTGCCCAGAGAGGACAGTCTGGCTATAGAGACCAGTCGTCACAGACAAACCTGGCTGCCCAGAGAGGACAGCCTGGCTATAGAGACCAGTCGTCACAGACAAACCTGGCTGCCCAGAGAGGACAGCCTGGCTATAGAGACCAGTCGTCACAGACAAACCTGGCTGCCCAGAGAGGACAGTCTGGCTATAGAGACCAGTCGTCACAGACAAACCTGGCTGCCCAGAGAGGACAGTCTGGCTATAGAGACCAGTCGTCACAGACAAACCTGGCTGCCCAGAGAGGACAGTCAGGCTATAGAGACCAGTCGTCACAGACAAACCTGGCTGCCCAGAGAGGACAGTCTGGCTATAGAGACCAGTCGTCACAGACAAACCTGGCTGCCCAGAGAGGACAGTCTGGCTATAGAGACCAGTCGTCACAGACAAACCTGGCTGCCCAGAGAGGACAGTCTGACTATAGAGACCAGTCGTCACAGACAAACCTGGCTGCCCAGAGAGGACAGTCTGGCTATAGAGACCAGTCGTCACAGACAAACCTGGCTGCCCAGAGAGGACAGTCTGGCTATAGAGACCAGTCGTCACAGACAAACCTGGCTGCCCAGAGAGGACAGTCTGGCTATAGAGACCAGTCGTCACAGACAAACCTGGCTGCCCAGAGAGGACAGTCTGGCTATAGAGACCAGTCGTCACAGACAAACCTGGCTGCCCAGAGAGGACAGTCTGGCTATAGAGACCAGTCGTCACAGACAAACCTGGCTGCCCAGAGAGGACAGTCTGGCTATAGAGACCAGTCGTCACAGACAAACCTGGCTGCCCAGAGAGGACAGTCTGGCTATAGAGACCAGTCGTCACAGACAAACCTGGCTGCCCAGAGAGGACAGTCTGGCTATAGAGACCAGTCGTCACAGACAAACCTGGCTGCCCAGAGAGGACAGTCTGGCTATAGAGACCAGTCGTCACAGACAAACCTGGCTGCCCAGAGAGGACAGTCTGGCTATAGAGACCAGTCGTCACAGACAAACCTGGCTGCCCAGAGAGGACAGTCTGGCTATAGAGACCAGTCGTCACAGACAAACCTGGCTGCCCAGAGAGGACAGTCTGGCTATAGAGACCAGTCGTCACAGACAAACCTGGCTGCCCAGAGAGGACAGTCTGGCTATAGAGACCAGTCGTCACAGACAAACCTGGCTGCCCAGAGAGGACAGTCTGGCTATAGAGACCAGTCGTCACAGACAAACCTGGCTGCCCAGAGAGGACAGTCTGGCTATAGAGACCAGTCGTCACAGACAAACCTGGCTGCCCAGAGAGGACAGTCTGGCTATAGAGACCAGTCGTCACAGACAAACCTGGCTGCCCAGAGAGGACAGTCTGGCTATAGAGACCAGTCGTCACAGACAAACCTGGCTGCCCAGAGAGGACAGTCTGGCTATAGAGACCAGTCGTCACAGACAAACCTGGCTGCCCAGAGAGGACAGTCTGGCTATAGAGACCAGTCGTCACAGACAAACCTGGCTGCCCAGAGAGGACAGCCTGGCTATAGAGACCAGTCGTCACAGACAAACCTGGCTGCCCAGAGAGGACAGCCTGGCTATAGAGACCAGTCGTCACAGACAAACCTGGCTGCCCAGAGAGGACAGTCTGGCTATAGAGACCAGTCGTCACAGACAAACCTGGCTGCCCAGAGAGGACAGTCTGGCTATAGAGACCAGTCGTCACAGACAAACCTGGCTGCCCAGAGAGGACAGTCAGGCTATAGAGACCAGTCGTCACAGACAAACCTGGCTGCCCAGAGAGGACAGTCTGGCTATAGAGACCAGTCGTCACAGACAAACCTGGCTGCCCAGAGAGGACAGTCTGGCTATAGAGACCAGTCGTCACAGACAAACCTGGCTGCCCAGAGAGGACAGTCTGACTATAGAGACCAGTCGTCACAGACAAACCTGGCTGCCCAGAGAGGACAGTCTGGCTATAGAGACCAGTCGTCACAGACAAACCTGGCTGCCCAGAGAGGACAGTCTGGCTATAGAGACCAGTCGTCACAGACAAACCTGGCTGCCCAGAGAGGACAGTCTGGCTATAGAGACCAGTCGTCACAGACAAACCTGGCTGCCCAGAGAGGACAGTCTGGCTATAGAGACCAGTCGTCACAGACAAACCTGGCTGCCCAGAGAGGACAGTCTGGCTATAGAGACCAGTCGTCACAGACAAACCTGGCTGCCCAGAGAGGACAGTCTGGCTATAGAGACCAGTCGTCACAGACAAACCTGGCTGCCCAGAGAGGACAGTCTGGCTATAGAGACCAGTCGTCACAGACAAACCTGGCTGCCCAGAGAGGACAGTCTGGCTATAGAGACCAGTCGTCACAGACAAACCTGGCTGCCCAGAGAGGACAGTCTGGCTATAGAGACCAGTCGTCACAGACAAACCTGGCTGCCCAGAGAGGACAGTCTGACTATAGAGACCAGTCGTCACAGACAAACCTGGCTGCCCAGAGAGGACAGTCTGGCTATAGAGACCAGTCGTCACAGACAAACCTGGCTGCCCAGAGAGGACAGTCTGGCTATAGAGACCAGTCGTCACAGACAAACCTGGCTGCCCAGAGAGGACAGTCTGGCTATAGAGACCAGTCGTCACAGACAAACCTGGCTGCCCAGAGAGGACAGTCTGGCTATAGAGACCAGTCGTCACAGACAAACCTGGCTGCCCAGAGAGGACAGTCTGGCTATAGAGACCAGTCGTCACAGACAAACCTGGCTGCCCAGAGAGGACAGTCTGGCTATAGAGACCAGTCGTCACAGACAAACCTGGCTGCCCAGAGAGGACAGTCTGGCTATAGAGACCAGTCGTCACAGACAAACCTGGCTGCCCAGAGAGGACAGTCTGGCTATAGAGACCAGTCGTCACAGACAAACCTGGCTGCCCAGAGAGGACAGTCTGGCTATAGAGACCAGTCGTCACAGACAAACCTGGCTGCCCAGAGAGGACAGTCTGGCTATAGAGACCAGTCGTCACAGACAAACCTGGCTGCCCAGAGAGGACAGCCTGGCTATAGAGACCAGTCGTCACAGACAAACCTGGCTGCCCAGAGAGGACAGTCTGGCTATAGAGACCAGTCGTCACAGACAAACCTGGCTGCCCAGAGAGGACAGTCTGGCTATAGAGACCAGTCGTCACAGACAAACCTGGCTGCCCAGAGAGGACAGTCTGGCTATAGAGACCAGTCGTCACAGACAAACCTGGCTGCCCAGAGAGGACAGTCTGGCTATAGAGACCAGTCGTCACAGACAAACCTGGCTGCCCAGAGAGGACAGTCTGGCTATAGAGACCAGTCGTCACAGACAAACCTGGCTGCCCAGAGAGGACAGTCTGGCTATAGAGACCAGTCGTCACAGACAAACCTGGCTGCCCAGAGAGGACAGTCTGGCTATAGAGACCAGTCGTCACAGACAAACCTGGCTGCCCAGAGAGGACAGTCTGGCTATAGAGACCAGTCGTCACAGACAAACCTGGCTGCCCAGAGAGGACAGTCTGGCTATAGAGACCAGTCGTCACAGACAAACCTGGCTGCCCAGAGAGGACAGTCTGGCTATAGAGACCAGTCGTCACAGACAAACCTGGCTGCCCAGAGAGGACAGTCTGGCTATAGAGACCAGTCGTCACAGACAAACCTGGCTGCCCAGAGAGGACAGTCTGGCTATAGAGACCAGTCGTCACAGACAAACCTGGCTGCCCAGAGAGGACAGTCTGGCTATAGAGACCAGTCGTCACAGACAAACCTGGCTGCCCAGAGAGGACAGTCTGACTATAGAGACCAGTCGTCACAGACAAACCTGGCTGCCCAGAGAGGACAGTCAGGCTATAGAGACCAGTCGTCACAGACAAACCTGGCTGCCCAGAGAGGACAGTCTGGCTATAGAGACCAGTCGTCACAGACAAACCTGGCTGCCCAGAGAGGACAGTCTGGCTATAGAGACCAGTCGTCACAGACAAACCTGGCTGCCCAGAGAGGACAGTCTGGCTATAGAGACCAGTCGTCACAGACAAACCTGGCTGCCCAGAGAGGACAGTCTGGCTATAGAGACCGGTCGTAACAGACAAACCTGGCTGCCCAGAGAGGACAGTCTGGCTATAGAGACCAGTCGTCACAGACAAACCTGGCTGCCCAGAGAGGACAGTCTGGCTATAGAGACCGGTCGTAACAGACAAACCTGGCTGCCCAGAGAGGACAGTCTGGCTATAGAGACCGGTCGTAACAGACAAACCTGGCTGCCCAGAGAGGACAGTCTGGCTATAGAGACCAGTCGTCACAGACAAACCTGGCTGCCCAGAGAGGACAGTCTGACTATAGAGACCAGTCGTCACAGACAAACCTGGCTGCCCAGAGAGGACAGTCTGGCTATAGAGACCGGTCGTAACAGACAAACCTGGCTGCCCAGAGAGGACAGTCTGGCTATAGAGACCGGTCGTAACAGACAAACCTGGCTGCCCAGAGAGGACAGTCTGGCTATAGAGACCAGTCGTCACAGACAAACCTGGCTACCCAGAGAGGACAGTCTGGCTATAGAGACCGGTCGTAACAGACAAACCTGGCTGCCCAGAGAGGACAGTCTGGCTATAGAGACCAGTCGTCACAGACAAACCTGGCTGCCCAGAGAGGACAGTCTGGCTATAGAGACCAGTCGTCACAGACAAACCTGGCTACCCAGAGAGGACAGTCTGGCTATAGAGACCGGTCGTAACAGACAAACCTGGCTGCCCAGAGAGGACAGTCTGGCTATAGAGACCAGTCGTCACAGACAAACCTGGCTGCCCAGAGAGGACAGTCTGGCTATAGAGACCAGTCGTAACAGACAAACCTGGCTGCCCAGAGAGGACAGTCTGGCTATAGAGACCAGTCGTCACAGACAAACCTGGCTGCCCAGAGAGGACAGTCTGGCTATAGAGACCAGTCGTCACAGACAAACCTGGCTGCCCAGAGAGGACAGTCTGACTATAGAGACCAGTCGTCACAGACAAACCTGGCTGCCCAGAGAGGACAGTCTGGCTATAGAGACCAGTCGTCACAGACAAACCTGGCTGCCCAGAGAGGACAGTCTGGCTATAGAGACCAGTCGTCACAGACAAACCTGGCTGCCCAGAGAGGACAGTCTGGCTATAGAGACCAGTCGTCACAGACAAACCTGGCTGCCCAGAGAGGACAGTCTGGCTATAGAGACCAGTCGTCACAGACAAACCTGGCTGCCCAGAGAGGACAGTCTGGCTATAGAGACCAGTCGTCACAGACAAACCTGGCTGCCCAGAGAGGACAGTCTGACTATAGAGACCAGTCGTCACAGACAAACCTGGCTGCCCAGAGAGGACAGTCTGGCTATAGAGACCAGTCGTCACAGACAAACCTGGCTGCCCAGAGAGGACAGTCTGGCTATAGAGACCAGTCGTCACAGACAAACCTGGCTGCCCAGAGAGGACAGTCTGGCTATAGAGACCAGTCGTCACAGACAAACCTGGCTGCCCAGAGAGGACAGTCTGGCTATAGAGACCAGTCGTCACAGACAAACCTGGCTGCCCAGAGAGGACAGTCTGGCTATAGAGACCGGTCGTAACAGACAAACCTGGCTGCCCAGAGAGGACAGTCTGGCTATAGAGACCAGTCGTCACAGACAAACCTGGCTGCCCAGAGAGGACAGTCTGGCTATAGAGACCGGTCGTAACAGACAAACCTGGCTGCCCAGAGAGGACAGTCTGGCTATAGAGACCGGTCGTAACAGACAAACCTGGCTGCCCAGAGAGGACAGTCTGGCTATAGAGACCAGTCGTCACAGACAAACCTGGCTGCCCAGAGAGGACAGTCTGACTATAGAGACCAGTCGTCACAGACAAACCTGGCTGCCCAGAGAGGACAGTCTGGCTATAGAGACCGGTCGTAACAGACAAACCTGGCTGCCCAGAGAGGACAGTCTGGCTATAGAGACCAGTCGTCACAGACAAACCTGGCTACCCAGAGAGGACAGTCTGGCTATAGAGACCGGTCGTAACAGACAAACCTGGCTGCCCAGAGAGGACAGTCTGGCTATAGAGACCAGTCGTCACAGACAAACCTGGCTGCCCAGAGAGGACAGTCTGGCTATAGAGACCAGTCGTAACAGACAAACCTGGCTGCCCAGAGAGGACAGTCTGGCTATAGAGACCAGTCGTCACAGACAAACCTGGCTGCCCAGAGAGGACAGTCTGGCTATAGAGACCAGTCGTCACAGACAAACCTGGCTGCCCAGAGAGGACAGTCTGACTATAGAGACCAGTCGTCACAGACAAACCTGGCTGCCCAGAGAGGACAGTCTGGCTATAGAGACCAGTCGTCACAGACAAACCTGGCTGCCCAGAGAGGACAGTCTGGCTATAGAGACCAGTCGTCACAGACAAACCTGGCTGCCCAGAGAGGACAGTCTGGCTATAGAGACCAGTCGTCACAGACAAACCTGGCTGCCCAGAGAGGACAGTCTGGCTATAGAGACCAGTCGTCACAGACAAACCTGGCTGCCCAGAGAGGACAGTCTGGCTATAGAGACCAGTCGTCACAGACAAACCTGGCTGCCCAGAGAGGACAGTCTGACTATAGAGACCAGTCGTCACAGACAAACCTGGCTGCCCAGAGAGGACAGTCTGGCTATAGAGACCAGTCGTCACAGACAAACCTGGCTGCCCAGAGAGGACAGTCTGGCTATAGAGACCAGTCGTCACAGACAAACCTGGCTGCCCAGAGAGGACAGTCTGGCTATAGAGACCAGTCGTCACAGACAAACCTGGCTGCCCAGAGAGGACAGTCTGACTATAGAGACCAGTCGTCACAGACAAACCTGGCTGCCCAGAGAGGACAGTCTGGCTATAGAGACCAGTCGTCACAGACAAACCTGGCTGCCCAGAGAGGACAGTCTGGCTATAGAGACCAGTCGTCACAGACAAACCTGGCTGCCCAGAGAGGACAGTCTGGCTATAGAGACCAGTCGTCACAGACAAACCTGGCTGCCCAGAGAGGACAGCCTGGCTATAGAGACCAGTCGTCACAGACAAACCTGGCTGCCCAGAGAGGACTGTCTGGCTATAGAGACCAGTCGTCACAGACAAACCTGGCTGCCCAGAGAGGACAGTCTGGCTATAGAGACCAGTCGTCACAGACAAACCTGGCTGCCCAGAGAGGACAGTCTGGCTATAGAGACCAGTCGTCACAGACAAACCTGGCTGCCCAGAGAGGACAGTCTGACTATAGAGACCAGTCGTCACAGACAAACCTGGCTGCCCAGAGAGGACAGTCTGACTATAGAGACCAGTCGTCACAGACAAACCTGGCTGCCCAGAGAGGACAGTCTGGCTATAGAGACCAGTCGTCACAGACTAACCTGGCTGCCCAGAGAGGACAGTCTGGCTATAGAGACCAGTCGTCACAGACAAACCTGGCTGCCCAGAGAGGACAGTCTGGCTATAGAGACCAGTCGTCACAGACAAACCTGGCTGCCCAGAGAGGACAGTCTGACTATAGAGACCAGTCGTCACAGACAAACCTGGCTGCCCAGAGAGGACAGTCTGACTATAGAGACCAGTCGTCACAGACAAACCTGGCTGCCCAGAGAGGACAGTCTGGCTATAGAGACCAGTCGTCACAGACAAACCTGGCTGCCCAGAGAGGACAGTCTGGCTATAGAGACCAGTCGTCACAGACAAACCTGGCTGCCCAGAGAGGACAGTCTGGCTATAGAGACCAGTCGTCACAGACAAACCTGGCTGCCCAGAGAGGACAGTCTGGCTATAGAGACCAGTCGTCACAGACAAACCTGGCTGCCCAGAGAGGACAGTCTGGCTATAGAGACCGGTCGTCACAGACAAACCTGGCTGCCCAGAGAGGACAGTCTGGCTATAGAGACCAGTCGTCACAGACAAACCTGGCTGCCCAGAGAGGACAGTCTGGCTATAGAGACCAGTCGTCACAGACAAACCTGGCTGCCCAGAGAGGACAGTCTGGCTATAGAGACCAGTCGTCACAGACAAACCTGGCTGCCCAGAGAGGACAGTCTGGCTATAGAGACCAGTCGTCACAGACAAACCTGGCTGCCCAGAGAGGACAGTCTGGCTATAGAGACCAGTCGTCACAGACAACCTGGCTGCCCAGAGAGGACAGTCTGGCTATAGAGACCAGTCGTCACAGACTAACCTGGCTGCCCAGAGAGGACAGTCTGGCTATAGAGACCAGTCGTCACAGACAAACCTGGCTGCCCAGAGAGGACAGTCTGGCTATAGAGACCAGTCGTCACAGACAAACCTGGCTGCCCAGAGAGGACAGTCTGGCTATAGAGACCAGTCGTCACAGACAAACCTGGCTGCCCAGAGAGGACAGTCTGGCTATAGAGACCAGTCGTCACAGACAAACCTGGCTGCCCAGAGAGGACAGTCTGGCTATAGAGACCAGTCGTCACAGACAAACCTGGCTGCCCAGAGAGGACAGTCTGGCTATAGAGACCAGTCGTCACAGACAAACCTGGCTGCCCAGAGAGGACAGTCTGGCTATAGAGACCGGTCGTCACAGACAAACCTGGCTGCCCAGAGAGGACAGTCTGGCTATAGAGACCAGTCGTCACAGACAAACCTGGCTGCCCAGAGAGGACAGTCTGGCTATAGAGACCAGTCGTCACAGACAAACCTGGCTGCCCAGAGAGGACAGTCTGGCTATAGAGACCAGTCGTCACAGACAAACCTGGCTGCCCAGAGAGGACAGTCTGGCTATAGAGACCAGTCGTCACAGACAAACCTGGCTGCCCAGAGAGGACAGTCTGGCTATAGAGACCAGTCGTCACAGACAAACCTGGCTGCCCAGAGAGGACAGTCTGGCTATAGAGACCAGTCGTCACAGACAAACCTGGCTGCCCAGAGAGGACAGTCTGACTATAGAGACCAGTCGTCACAGACAAACCTGGCTGCCCAGAGAGGACAGTCTGGCTATAGAGACCGGTCGTCACAGACAAACCTGGCTGCCCAGAGAGGACAGTCTGGCTATAGAGACCAGTCGTCACAGACAAACCTGGCTGCCCAGAGAGGACAGTCTGGCTATAGAGACCAGTCGTCACAGACAAACCTGGCTGCCCAGAGAGGACAGTCTGGCTATAGAGACCAGTCGTCACAGACAAACCTGGCTGCCCAGAGAGGACAGTCTGGCTATAGAGACCAGTCGTCACAGACAAACCTGGCTGCCCAGAGAGGACAGTCTGGCTATAGAGACCGGTCGTAACAGACAAACCTGGCTGCCCAGAGAGGACAGTCTGGCTATAGAGACCAGTCGTCACAGACAAACCTGGCTGCCCAGAGAGGACAGTCTGGCTATAGAGACCAGTCGTCACAGACAAACCTGGCTGCCCAGAGAGGACAGTCTGGCTATAGAGACCAGTCGTCACAGACAAACCTGGCTGCCCAGAGAGGACAGTCTGGCTATAGAGACCAGTCGTCACAGACAAACCTGGCTGCCCAGAGAGGACAGTCTGGCTATAGAGACCAGTCGTCACAGACAAACCTGGCTGCCCAGAGAGGACAGTCTGGCTATAGAGACCAGTCGTCACAGACAAACCTGGCTGCCCAGAGAGGACAGTCTGGCTATAGAGACCAGTCGTCACAGACAAACCTGGCTGCCCAGAGAGGACAGTCTGGCTATAGAGACCGGTCGTCACAGACAAACCTGGCTGCCCAGAGAGGACAGTCTGGCTATAGAGACCAGTCGTCACAGACAAACCTGGCTGCCCAGAGAGGACAGTCTGGCTATAGAGACCAGTCGTCACAGACAAACCTGGCTGCCCAGAGAGGACAGTCTGGCTATAGAGACCAGTCGTCACAGACAAACCTGGCTGCCCAGAGAGGACAGTCTGGCTATAGAGACCAGTCGTCACAGACAAACCTGGCTGCCCAGAGAGGACAGTCTGGCTATAGAGACCAGTCGTCACAGACAAACCTGGCTGCCCAGAGAGGACAGTCTGGCTATAGAGACCAGTCGTCACAGACAAACCTGGCTGCCCAGAGAGGACAGTCTGACTATAGAGACCAGTCGTCACAGACAAACCTGGCTGCCCAGAGAGGACAGTCTGGCTATAGAGACCGGTCGTCACAGACAAACCTGGCTGCCCAGAGAGGACAGTCTGGCTATAGAGACCAGTCGTCACAGACAAACCTGGCTGCCCAGAGAGGACAGTCTGGCTATAGAGACCAGTCGTCACAGACAAACCTGGCTGCCCAGAGAGGACAGTCTGGCTATAGAGACCAGTCGTCACAGACAAACCTGGCTGCCCAGAGAGGACAGTCTGGCTATAGAGACCAGTCGTCACAGACAAACCTGGCTGCCCAGAGAGGACAGTCTGGCTATAGAGACCGGTCGTAACAGACAAACCTGGCTGCCCAGAGAGGACAGTCTGGCTATAGAGACCAGTCGTCACAGACAAACCTGGCTGCCCAGAGAGGACAGTCAGGCTATAGAGACCGGTCGTAACAGACAAACCTGGCTGCCCAGAGAGGACAGTCTGACTATAGAGACCAGTCGTCACAGACAAACCTGGCTGCCCAGAGAGGACAGTCTGGCTATAGAGACCAGTCGTCACAGACAAACCTGGCTGCCCAGAGAGGACAGTCTGGCTATAGAGACCAGTCGTCACAGACAAACCTGGCTGCCCAGAGAGGACAGTCTGGCTATAGAGACCAGTCGTCACAGACAAACCTGGCTGCCCAGAGAGGACAGTCTGGCTATAGAGACCAGTCGTCACAGACAAACCTGGCTGCCCAGAGAGGACAGTCTGGCTATAGAGACCAGTCGTCACAGACTAACCTGGCTGCCCAGAGAGGACAGTCTGGCTATAGAGACCAGTCGTCACAGACTAACCTGGCTGCCCAGAGAGGACAGTCTGGCTGCCCAGAGAGGACAGTCTGGCTGCCCAGAGAGGACAGTCTGGCTGCCCAGAGAGGACAGTCTGGCTGCCCAGAGAGGACAGTCTGGCTGCCCAGAGAGGACAGTCTGGCTGCCCAGAGAGGACAGTCTGGCTGCCCAGAGAGGACAGTCTGGCTGCCCAGAGAGGACAGGCTGGCAAAGAATTTTAAACTATAAAAGATAAAGAAAAAATCTAATATTTATTTATTGAAAAGCCAAAATGTGCAGTTCTATGTCCTCCTGCTACAACCTGAGGGACAGCCAGTGACAATGTAATAATATTTCCCATTTATTTTTTTGTTTTGGTTTTCATATCATGTCATGTTGCTTCTCAGTCAGGCTGTGACTGCTCTACTACTATTGCCTTAATCTATTATCCACAACTACTATTATTATTGCTGTTGAGAGAGAGAGAGAGAGAGAGAGAGAGAGAGAGAGACAGAGAGAGACAGAGAGAGACAGAGAGAGACAGAGAGAGACATACAGAGAGAAACATACAGAGAGAGACATACAGAGAGAGACATACAGAGAGAGACAGAGACAGCTGAAGGGTGGTTTGATCTTACTGTCTTGTGGTGCAGAGACGAATGTCTACTGTCCTGTACCACAAAAGCCTGGGCCTCGAGTAGAGACAGTAAAACACATACTGTATCTGCTGGGCTTGTGCTGCAATAGTGTAGGTATAAAATGTAATAAAAAACTGTAAACCCACCGAGTCCGTGTCTGTGTGTAGACATAGGAGGCATGGTGGACCAGACTTTGTTTAAAGGGTTGTAACACTCCACCATGTTGGAAGTCTTCAGCCCGTCTCGGCCCCCCACCACGTACAGCTTGTCGTCGATCACTGCCACCCCGAACTGCAGCCTCCGGCCGTTCATCACCCCCACCTGGATCCACGTGTTGGTCCGCAGGTCATACTTCTCTATGGTCGTAGATCCTATAGGAACACACAAGGAGATCTATAGATCCTATAGGAACCGACAATGAGATCTATAGATCCTATAGGAACAGACAAGGAGATCTATAGATCCTATAGGAAGAGACAAGGATATTTATTGATCCTATACAAACAGAGGATGATGCTGATGACTTCAGGTGATCCTTTTTAGAGGTTTAGCGTTGAATCTTATTCTGTTCTGATTCCTAGGACCCTCTATGTCTATCATAGTGTTTGATTATCCATCTACATTTTCCTAAATTGTGTGTTGTCAAACACAATTGGTAATGTGTTCTATTAAATGTACACTACCGTTCAAAGTTTGGGGTTATTTAGAAATGTCCTTGTTTTTTTAAAGAAAAGCACATTAAAGGCCAACATCCCGGAGTACCCTCTTCACTGTTGACGTTCAGACTGGTGTTTTGCGGATACTATTTAATGAAGCTGCCAGTTGAGGACTTGTGAGGCTTCTGTTTCTCAAACTAGATACTCTAATGTACTTGTCCTCTTGCTCAGTTGTGCACCGGGGCCTCCCACTCCTCTTTCTATTCTGGTTAGAGCCAGTTTGCGCTGTTCTATGAAGGGAGTAGTACACAGCCTTCTACGAGATCTTCAGTTTCTTTGCAATTTCTCTCATGGAATTTCTCAGAACAAGAATAGACTGACGAGTTTCAGAAGAAAGTGCTTTGTTTCTGGCCATTCTGAGCCTGTAATTGAACCCACAAATGCTGATGCTCCAGATATACAACTAGTCTAAAGAAGGCCAGTTTTATTGCTTCTTTAATCAGGACAACAGTTTTCAGCTGTGCTAACAAAATTGCAAAAGGATTTTCTAATGATCAATTAGCTTTATAAAATGATAAACTTGGATTAGCTAACACAACATGCCATTGGAACACAGGAGTGATGGTTGCTGATAATGGGCCTCTGTACGCCAATGTCTGCCGTTTCCAGCCACAATAGTCATTTAGCAATGTCTAATCTGTATTTCTGATCAATTTGATGTTATTTTAATGGACAAAAAAAATGTGCTTTTCTTTCAGAAACAAGGACATTTCTAAATGACCCCAAACTTTTGAACGATAGTGTGTATCTACAATGTATAGGATCCACTTAGGTATCAGATAAATGTGTGTTTGTCCATGGAATGAAAGGGTTAACCCTAGTCGTGTGGATTGAGCTGCATTACATTAGTAGCCTAATAGACCTGAAGTCTGGAACAATAAAAGCGTTGTCGTGGTCGGGCGAGATCGACGGTGACGTCACACATTAGCGGGCGTCCATCTTGGTAATGATCAAAACCTGTGGATGTCACACCCTGATCTGCTTCACCTGTCTTTGATCTTGTCTCCACCCCGAGACTGTGAAACGCACCTTATTCCCTATATCGAGCTCTAGTCAAAAGTAGTGCACTATATAGGGGAGTAGGGTGCCCTTTGGGATGCAAAACCCTACATAGGGCACTTCTTTTGACCAGAGCCCTATGGCCCTAGTGCACTATATAGAGGGAGAAGGGAATGCAGAGTAGGTCTAACCCTTGGTAGCGTCCATGCCTCCCACAGCGTAGAGTACTCCTACAGTGGACTTCCTGGGTTTAGTCCTGGGGCTCTGGAACATGAGGCGACGCTCTGGCAGCAGATGGTACTTCATGGCTTCCATTAGAAGCTTCTGGCATTCCAGGTCATCTGAGAACATCGTGTTGTTCTCCAGGTCAGCTAGGAGCTGGAATTAAAGGAGAGTTCTTTTCTGTTCAGTTCAGTAAATCGTTATTATCTCTTAATGGCGATTTTAAGTGCAGCATAAAAAAAGATACACAAAAATACACGAAAATACACAACACGTACAAAAAAAATAGTGTGATTGTATATCCTAAATGTACTTCTTTCAACCCGGAAGCAGTAACATTCAACCAGGAAGCAGTAACATTCAACCAGGAAGCAGTAACATTCAACCAGGAAGCAGTAACCAGTAAGGGTCCATTGTCCACTGGTCAAATGTACTGCACTATATAGGGAATAGGGTGCCATTTGTGATGAAGTCATTGATAACCTACTGACTACCTGTGGAGGTAGAAGAGGGTGCCATTTGTGATGAAGTCATTGATAACCTACTGACTACCTGTGGAGGTAGAAGAGGGTGCCATTTGTGATGAAGTCATTGATAACCTACTGACTACCTGTGGAGGTAGAAGAGGCAGGCGGATTTCGGCCAAGAGCACCCCAAGGTCCTGCTGGCGATGCTGAACGTCGAACCGCACCCACATCATCAGAGCCTGGAAAACGGTCTCCTCATCTGGTATGTTTATGTCGTCACTGGCCAAGAGTTTGACGATCTCAGCCGTAGGAAGCAGGAGAAACTCCTGGTTCTGAATCACCTCTGGGAAGTGCTCCTGAAACAGGGATGTAATCAGGGAGGAGGACTTCGTGGGAAAGGGAAAAATACTGCAACCCAATCTTACAGATGAGGGTCACCAAAACCCTGGTTTCATCTGGACGTTGGGTTGCAAAATACAAAATACATGCAATTTTCAGGTGTTGCCTGGATAGAAAAAGACAATGTATAAATGAAAGAAGACATCACTTGTTGCACTTGTAGAAGTTAATCATTCATTGGGTAAGTAAGTACATTAGGTTCTGCCCCTGAACAGGCAGTTAACCCACTGTTCCTAGGCCAGTTAACCCACTGTTCCTAGGCCAGTTAACCCACTGTTCCTAGGCCAGTTAACCCACTGTTCCTAGGCCAGTTAACCCACTGTTCCTAGGCCAGTTAACCCACTGTTCCTAGGCCAGTTAACCCACTGTTCCTAGGCCAGTTAACCCACTGTTCCTAGGCCAGTTAACCCACTGTTCCTAGGCCAGTTAACCCACTGTTCCTAGACCAGTTAACCCACTGTTCCTAGGCCAGTTAACCCACTGTTCCTAGGCCAGTTAACCCACTGTTCCTAGGTCAGTTAACCCACTGTTCCTAGGCCGTCATTGAAAATAAGAATTTGTTCTTAACTGACTTGCCTGGTTAAATAAAGGTAAAATAAAAAATAAATAAAAAGGTTGATAAATCGGTTAAGTAGATCCAGGGTAAACGTTTTGTCGGTGGATTGTTGTTTACAACAACAAATTAATTATCCATGTACCCGAAACCAGGAGTAGAATTACACATTCTTGGAGAATGTGATTAAGAAACAGCCAGAGCTGTCAGTCTCAGGAGCTAAATATACAGTCAATACCGACCGAATGCCTCGTTTGTTACTCGGTTGATGGATTCTCAGAATTTGACTGACATAGGAAGAAATCAGTCGATAAATCAGACGGTGAACTTTATTTAAACCTAATGAGCAACAAAATGTGGACATCAATGCTGCTAACATGGGCCAACATGACCTCTAAGCCACAGAGCAGAAAGGAAAGGAGGGTGGGGTGGTGGTGTACCTAGTCAGTAGTAGAACTGAATGCATTCAACTGGGATGTGTCATCCGTATTTACCACAGATTAATCACGTAACTGTTATCAGATCTCTATGCTAGTAGAGAACATAGCGACAACACACTGACAGAAATGTAATTAATGAAAATGTTCTGATTTCATAGCAAGTGATTAACTGTTAGTCTGAAACTTAGTCAGTATGAGGTAAATTACACCGTAACAGTCAGATTGGTGCTAGTTTAGCAAATAAAGAGTATGTTCAATCTGGAGCTCGCTATACATCTTTATATAGATTCATTTTCCTGTTGTTGGTCATCATCCCAGGTGGCAGGGTAGCCTAGTGGTTAGAGCGTTGGACTAGTAACCGGAAGGTTGCAAGTTCAAACCCCCGAGCTGAAAAGGTACAAATCTGTCGTTCTGCCCCTGAATAAGCAGTTAACCCACTGTTCCTAGGCTGTCATTGAAAATAAGAATTTGTTCTTAACTGACTTGCCTGGTTAAATAAAGGTAAAACAAAAAATATATATTTAGACATGCAAAACAACCGTCTTAATACTAGCAGAACTTTGGTTATAAATAACCAGGCTATAAACACAGTACATGTATATATACTACGGCTTTGTGTTATTGTCTCTACTAAGCGTCTTCAATGACTCTCTCTCGATAGTACCAGATGATGATATATAAAAGCCCTTTATGCTGCTTTGTAATGTTCAACAAGGACTAGAACAAAATCTGTTGTCTAGGAACAAGACCCTGTTATCTATTGCACCAGCAATAATAAATGTTGACACATTTAACATTTGCTTAGATGCAAGTGCCCGAACAATTACGAAAAGTAAGCATTATTAATTTAATCATTAATCTGTTACAAATTACAGTTGGCTTCACATAATCTATCATGATTGGGCTTTAGTATCTTAGCAGCGACAAGCCTAATGAAATTAGTCTCCTTCAGTGATCTGTTCTGGTAATCGAGAAGGACAGATCTTACAACTTGTTTGACGTTGGTATAGATTCATTATTTGTAATTACCATCAGCCAGAATGCTGACAACAACTTAATACATTGATTCTGCTGGCACTGCTACACTGCAGACTCTTCGATTCACAGACATGTACAGAGTGAGTCCAAAATGGCACCCTATTCCCTATATAGTGCACTACTTTCAACCAGAGCCCTAATCCAGATATAGTGCACTACTTTAGACCAGAGACCTATTCCCTATATAGTGCACTACTTTCAACCAGAGCCCTAATCCCGATATAGTGCACTACTTTAGACCAGAGACCTATTTCCTATATAATGCACTACTTTCAACCAGAGCCCTAATCCCTATATAGTGCACTACTTTCAACCAGAGCCCTATTCCCTATATAGTGCACTACTTTCAACCAGAGCCCTATTCCCTATATAGTGCACTACTTTCAACCAGAGCCCTAATCCCTATATAGTGCACTACTTTCAACCAGAGCCCTATTCCCTGTATAGTGCACTACTTTCAACCAGAGCCCTATTCCCTGTATAGTGCACTACTTTCAACCAGAGCCCTATTCCTTATATAGTGCACTACTTTCAACCAGAGCCCTAATCCCTATATAGTGCACTACTTTCAACCAGAGCCCTAATCCCTATATAGTGCACTACTTTCAACCAGAGCCCTATTCCCTATATAGTGCACTACTTTCAACCAGAGCCCTATTCCCTATATAGTGCACTACTTTCAACCAGAGCCCTATTCCCTATATAGTGCACTACTTTTTAACCAAAACCCTGTGGGCCCTGGTCAAAAGCAGTGTACGTTATAGTGAATCGGATGCCATTTCAGACACACCCCATTCATTCTACAAGAAGACAAACCTGAGGTAAGAAACAGTGGGGAAAAGAAACGTGTCTACCCAAGAAGAAAGATTTTTTTTAAATGTGCATGAGATGCTTTGGTTGAGTTTGTTTAGTTGAAACAGAAATTCTAACATAAATTAAAAGGGCACTAATCCGAATTTTTTTTAATTTTTTTTTTAAAGAAGGCTAATTCTGACAAAAGCCTACTGAAATCTAACATGAGGACTTTAACAACAGGGCCTTGGTCAAAGAAAGCAGGTCAAGGTTTAGGACACAGCATGATTGCGTCTATATAGAGGAAAAATTACACTTCCTCTCCTAAAGGAACAGGGTTTCACCAAGACATAGAACATCCATCCAGCGTAAACTAGCGGGAAAAAAACATCCTTATCAAAATAACAAGCTGTTGATTCAGATACCAGATGACAGTTGTACAGGAAGCTCTGTGACTCTCCGTCTGTGTACCAAATGGTACCCTATTCCCTATATGGTGCACTTGGCTCTGGTCAAAAGGTAGTGCACTATATAGCAAATAAGGTGCCATTTGGACCATTTCTTCCATGTTCCTTATTGGAGGGATTGAACAGGAAGTGGTCGTGCATAGATGAACCTCACTGTCCTAGACAGGGCTCTATTTAAACAGAACCCAGTAGATAGAACAACTATCTGCATAAGTTGTTTACTCCGTCAGCCGGAGACAGCAGAGGACATTATCTAGTAAATAAATACTGGATCTTCTCGATCCCGTAGAAAATGTTTGAAATAAATTTTACAGCTGCATTTTGGAAAAACCCAACCTGCCTGTCAAAACATCAGCCGACATGTCTCAACATTATTAGCCACAAATTAGCTAACCTTGATCCAAGAAAGGACAACACAAATGTATTTCAATCAAATCCTAGAGTTTAAAAGGATATTTGCATTTTAGCGAAGCATTCAATGGTCATCCAACCCTAACAATGTGATGTAAACATAATGCAACCTCCAAAACCTCCAGGAATACATGCAAACAGCCCCCCCAAAAATATTTGAATGTCATTTTTTTGTCATTTAGGCTGTGTAAATCTGGTTAGATTCCTACCATAGTGTAGTTGTGGGCCACGTTGAGCAGATCCATGCATCCCTGGGCATCAGCGAAGGAGCGTATCCCCAGGCAGTTAGATGGATGGAGTTGTTTCATGAGGAAGTTACAGCAGACCTCAATGACTTGTGAGAGCTGCAGAAGGCAGGCTGCAGCCAATAGACTCTCTATGGTCTCCTCCTTCAATTCAAGGACACCTGCAACATTAACAAGATATGTTGTCACAGAGAACAATGGAAGTAGAGCTTCATATGAGCTCCCAAAACCTTACCAGGCCTGGGGCACAGGGGAGAAAATGACTAAAAACATCACCAGGCCTGGGGCACAGAGGAGAAAATGACTAAAAACATCACCAGGCCTGGGGCACAGGGGAGAAAAGTACTAAAAACATCACCAGGCCTGGGGCACAGAGGAGAAAATGACTAAAAACATCACCAGGCCTGGGGCACAGGGGAGAAAATAACTAAAAACATCACCAGGCCTGGGGCACAGGGGAGAAAATGACTAAAAACATCACCAGGCCTGGGGCACAGGGGAGAAAATGACTAAAAACATCACCAGGCCTGGGGCACAGGGGAGAAAATAACTAAAAACATCACCAGGCCTGGGGCACAGGGGAGAAAATGACTAAAAACATCACCAGGCCTGGGGCACAGGGGAGAAAATGACTAAAAACATCACCAGGCCTGGGGCACAGGGGAGAAAATGACTAAAAACATCACCAGGCCTGGGGCACAGGGGAGAAAATGACTAACAACATCACCAGGCCTGGGGCACAGAGGAGAAAATGGCAGATTGACAGATGTGGGGATTTGATGCTGACTTTTAAACACCAGCCGGCTCCATGGGTATTACTGAGTGGATACGTTCAAATGGCACCATTTTCCTCATTTAGAGTGTTGTTTTGTTGGTCCGTGGTCCAAAGTAGTGCACTTCATAGGAAATAGGATGTCATTTGAGATACATAAATGAGTGTTGCGGAGTACTCACCAGTGTAGGCAAAGTGGACCAGAGATCTCAAGGCTTCTGGATCCACCCCCTCCATCTTGATCTCCTCCTGTTTGGCCTCTCTCACGTCGCTGGTGAACATGGCAGCAAAGTAGTCAGATACTGCACTGAGGACCAATCTGTATGGGACAACATCAACAAGTTAGTAGTCAGAGAATGCACTGAGGAGGGAGCTGAGAGGGAGCTCGGATGAGAGAGGCCTGTAATTTTCATCATAGGTACACTTCAACCATGACAGACAAAATGAGAAACAAAATCCAGAAAATCACATTGTAGGATTTTTTATGAATTTATTTGCAAATTATGGTGGAAAATAAGTATTTGGTCACCTACAAACAAGCCAGATTTCTGGCTCTCACAGACCTGTAACTCCTTCTTTAAGAGGATCCTCTGTCCTCCACTCGTTACCTGTATTAATGGCACCTGTTTGAACTTGTTATCAGTATAAAAGACACCTGTCCACAACCTCAAACAGTCACACTCCAAACTCTACTATGGCCAAGACCAAAGAGCTGTCAAAGGACACCAGAAACAAAATTGTAGACCTGCACCAGGCTGGGAAGACTGAATCTGCAATAGGTAAGCAGCTTGGTTTGAAGAAATCAACTGTGGGAGCAATTATTAGGAAATGGAAGACATACAAGACCACTAATAATCTCCCTCGATCTGGGGCTCCACGCAAGATCTCACCCCGTGGGGTCAAAATGATCACAAGAACGGTGGGGGACCTAGTGAATGACTTGCAGAGAGCTGGGACCAAAGTAACAAAGCCTATCATCAGTAACACACTACGCCGCCAGGGACTCAAATCCTGCAGTGCCAGACGTGTCCCCCTGCTTAAGCCAGTACATGTACAGGCCCATCTGAAGTTTGCTAGAGAGAATTTGGATGATCCAGAAGAAGATTGGGAGAATGTCATATGGTCAGATGAAACCAAAATATAACTTTTTGGTAAAAACTCAACTCGTCATGTTTGGAGGATAAAGAATGCTGAGTTGCATCCAAAGAACACCATACCTACTGTGAAGCATGGGGGTGGAAACATCATGCTTTGGGGCTGTTTTTCTGCAAAGGGACCAGGACGACTGATCCGTGTAAAGGAAAGAATGAATGGGGCCATGTATCGTGAGATTTTGAGTGAAAACCTCCTTCCATCAGCAAGAGCATTGAAGATGAAACGTGGCTGGGTCTTTCAGCATGACAATGATCCCAAACCCGCCGCCCGGGCAACAAAGGAGTGGCTTCGTAAGAAGCATTTCAAGGTCCTGGAGTGGCCTAGCCAGTCTCCAGATCTCAACCCCATAGAAAATATTTGGAGGGAGTTGAAAGTCCGTGTTGCCCAGCAACAGCCCCAAAACATCACTGCTCTAGAGGAGATCTGCATAGAGGAATGGGCCAAAATACCTTGTGAAGACTTACAGAAAACGTTTGACCTCTGCCATTGCCAACAAAGGGTATATAACAAAGTATTGAGATAAACTTTTGTTATTGACCAAATACTTATTTTCCACAATAAATTACAAATAAATTAATAAAAAATCTTACAATGTGATTTTCTGGATTTTTTTTCTCATTTTGTCTGTCATAGTTGAAGTGTACCTATGATGAAAATTACAGGCCTCTCTCATCTGTTTAAGTGGGAGAACTTGCACAATTGGTGGTTGACTAAATACTTTTTTGCCCCAATGTATATCAGACAGACAGTATACCAGGTGGTATATCAGACAGACAGTATTCCAGGTGGTATGTCAGACAGACAGTAATCCAGGTGGTATATCAGACAGACAGTATACCAGGTGGTATATCAGACAGACAGTAATCCAGGTGGTATATCAGACAGACAGTATACCAGGTGGTATATCAGACAGACAGTATACCAAGTGGTATGTCAGACAGACAGTATACCATGTGGTATATCAGACAGACAGTTTACCAGCTTGTGCAATTATGGTGCCATGTTTTCACATATAGCCCTGAATCCAACTTTGATTTACAAGTAGAATGGTTGGATGGCTGGCTGGCTGGCTTGGTGTTTCAGTGATGTTGGGACACACCTCAATGATTTACAGGTAGATTGACTGACTGGCTGGCTAGGTGTTTCAGTGATTTTGGGACACACCTCAGTGATTTACAGGTAGATTGACTGACTGGCTGGCTAGGTGTTTCAGTGATGTTGGGACACACCTCAGTGATTTACAGGTAGATTGACTGACTGGCTGGCTGGCTGGGTGTTTCAGTGATGTTGGGACACACCTCAGTGATTTACAGGTAGATTGACTGACTGGCTGGCTGGCTGGGTGTTTCAGTGATGTTGGGACACACCTCAGTGATTTACAGGTAGATTGACTGACTGGCTGGCTGGCTGGGTGTTTCAGTGATGTTGGGACACACCTCAGTGATTTACAGGTATATTGACTGACTGGCTGGCTGGCTGGCTGGGAGTTTCAGTGATGTTGGGACACACCTCAGTGATTTACAGGTAGATTGACTGACTGGCTGGCTGGCTGGGTGTTTCAGTGATGTTGGGACACACCTCAGTGATTTACAGGTAGATTGACTGGCTGGCTGGCTGGGTGTTTCAGTGATGTTGGGACACACCTCAGTGATTTACAGGTAGATTGACTGACTGGCTGGCTGGCTGGGTGTTTCAGTGATGTTGGGACACACCTCAGTGATTTACAGGTAGATTGACTGACTGGCTGGCTGGCTGGGTGTTTCAGTGATGTTGGGACACACCTCAGTGATTTACAGGTAGATTGACTGACTGGCTGGCTGGCTGGGTGTTTCAGTGATGTTGGGACACACCTCAGTGATTTACAGGTAGATTGACTGGCTGGCTGGCTGGGTGTTTCAGTGATGTTGGGACACACCTCAGTGATTTACAGGTAGATTGACTGACTGGCTGGCTGGCTGGGTGTTTCAGTGATGTTGGGACACACCTCAGTGATTTACAGGTAGATTGACTGGCTGGCTGGCTGGCTGGGTGTTTCAGTGATGTTGGGACACACCTCAGTGATTTACAGGTAGATTGACTGGCTGGCTGGCTGGGTGTTTCAGTGATGTTGGGACACACCTCAGTGATTTACAGGTAGATTGACTGACTGGCTGGCTGGCTGGGTGTTTCAGTGATGTTGGGACACACCTCAGTGATTTACAGGTTGACTGGCTGGCTGGGTGTTTCAGTGATGTTGGGACACACCTCAGTGATTTACAGGTAGATTGACTGACTGACTGGCTGGCTGGGTGTTTCAGTGATGTTGGGACACACCTCAGTGATTTACAGGTTGACTGGCTGGCTGGCTGGGTGTTTCAGTGATGTTGGGACACACCTCAGTGATTTACAGGTAGATTGACTGACTGGCTGGCTGGCTGGGTGTTTCAGTGATGTTGGGACACACCTCAGTGATTTACAGGTTGACTGGCTGGCTGGCTGGGTGTTTCAGTGATGTTGGGACACACCTCAGTGATTTACAGGTAGATTGACTGACTGGCTGGCTGGCTGGGTGTTTCAGTGATGTTGGGACACAGCTCATGGATTCTCTAACTGCCCCTAACAGCTTCCACTTGTGTTCTGCATAACGACATCCAATTTGTTGAACCAGCGCATGAAAAAAAATAGAAATGAAAGTATCTCATAAACAACATTTACAATTACTACCAACAGATAAAAAGACTCAAGAGTTCTAATCGTGTTTCTGTCTCCGTCTGGTTTGCTTCACAAGTCTGCTGATGTAAAACACTGAAACGGGGAGTAATTATTAAAAGCTGCTAGCACAAGGGAATTAGTTTTCTTTCAGATGTGTTTAATATGAATACAGAGGATATTATGGTCTGTCCTCTACAGAACAACTTTTGTACATGCATGATATATTCACGTTGTACTAACTGTCATGTAAATGATTTATATTTACGTTGATGTTATTTATGTTGTTTTTTTTTCGATTGCCCTGTTGAAGTCATGCAAACATGTTTTATCAAAGTCTGTGGGGTTTATTTTTGGTGCTTTTAAAAAAAAAATCGCACCCACTCAGTAAACAGTCATTTCTGGGTCCTCAAATTGCTATCTGACGCAGGCCCTTCTGAAATAAGAGCACCTCTGATTAATTAGATAGTACTAATGACTGTACAGTTGATCAACGTCTTGTTTTGTCTGAGATGGTGGTCAGTGAAAGGACTCTTACATATGGCTATCTTAATAATATTGGTTACCTATATAGTGTCCTACTTTTAACTAAAGCCCTATGGGACGTGGTCCAAAGTAGTGCACTTTATAGGGGATAGGGTGTCACTTGGGACACAGCCATATTGATCCTGAAGTGTTTCCAGGAGAGCTCTAACCCAGTGGGCAGGTGAAATTACATTTAAGAAGAGCAGCAGGCACTGACCTGTGAGCCGGGATCTTATGATCTCCTGCTATCAAGACAACATCACACAGCTGCTTGTGCTGAAGATAGGTCTCCATCTTGCGAAAGGTCTCTTCCGCATGGTTTGTAGCCTGGAAGAATTCATCCGAGCCGTTGGAGCTCATCCTAGCGGAGGAAGAGGTGGAGGAGGAGGAGAAGGAGGTGGAGAAGGGAGAGGAGGTGGAGGAGGAGGAGGAGGTGGAGGAGGAGGAGAAGGAGGTGGAGAAGGGGGAGGAGGGGGAGGAGGTGGAGGAGGAGGAGAAGGAGGTGGAGAAGGGGGAGGAGGGGGAGGAGGTGGAGGAGGAGGAGAAGGAGGTGGAGGAGGAGAAGAAGGAGGTGGAGGAGGAGGATATATGTAAATAATCATGGTTAGCCCTACACGGAAGAAGTTACATGACCATATAATGCTACTAATATCAATATTTTTGAGACCAGACATGGGACTGTGAATAGAACATATTATTTGAGTGGAATGTTTTCACTTATTTTCTCCCCTGTGCCCCAGGCCTGGTGATGTTTTTAGGTATTTTCTCCCCTGTGCCCCAGGCCTGGTGATGTTTTTAGGTATTTTCTCCCCTGTGCCCCAGGCCTGGTGATGTTTTTAGGTATTTTCTCCCCTGTGCCCCAGGCCTGGTGATGTTTTTAGGTATTTTCTCCCCTGTGCCCCAGGCCTGGTGATGTTTTTAGGTATTTTCTCCCCTGTGCCCCAGGCCTGGTGATGTTTTTAGGTATTTTCTCCCCTGTGCCCCAGGCCTGGTGATGTTTTTAGGTATTTTCTCCCCTGTGCCCCAGGCCTGGTGATGTTTTTAGGTATTTTCTCCCCTGTGCCCCAGGCCTGGTGATGTTTTTAGGTATTTTCTCCTCTGTGCCCCAGGCCTGGTGATGTTTTTAGTCATTTTCTCCCCTGTGCCCCAGGCCTGGTAAAGTTTTGGGAGCTCATATGAAGCTCTACTTCCATTGTTCTCTGTGACAACATATCTTGTTAATGTTGCAGGTGTCCTTGAATTGAAGGAGGAGACCATAGAGAGTCTATTGGCTGCAGCCTGCCTTCTGCAGCTCTGGCAAGTCATTGAGGTCAGCTGTAACTTCCTCATGAAACAACTCCATCCATCTAACTGCCTGGGGATACGCTCCTTCGCTGATGCCCAGGGATGCATGGATCTGCTCAACGTGGCCCACAACTACACTATGGTAGGAATCTAACCAGATTTACACAGCCTAAACGCCAAAAAAATAGCATTCAAATATGTTTTTTTTCGGCTGTTTGCATGTATTCCTGGAGGTTTTGGAGGTTGCATTATGTTTACATCACATTGTTAGGGTTGGATGGCCATTGAATGCTTCGCTAAAGTACAAATATCCTTTTAAACTCTAGGATTTGATTGAAATACATTTGTGTTGTCCTTTTTTGGATCAAGGTTAGCTAATTTGTGGCTAATAATGTTGAGACATGTCGGTTGATGTTTTGACAGGTAGGTTGGGGTTTTCCAAAATGCAGCTCAAACATTTTCCACAGTATTTATACCCCCCCCCCCCCCCCCCCCCCCCACACACACACACACACACACACACACACACACACACACACACATACACAGAAACCGAGAGACGTACAATCCCCATAGGATAACTCTTTAAATAACCTTTTTGGTTCCAGGTAGAACCTTTTTCGGGTTTACACTTTACACAAAGGTTTCTACTATACATGGGAACAGTCGAAGAACCTTTTTGGAGCCCTCTCAGAGTGTACCTAGCAGACCTAAAAGGTATATTGTATCACAATCAAAGTAACCCAGTCAGCATAGTGATATGACAAAACCCAACTTGCTGTGCGGCAGGTTAATATGTCAGAGGTACAGTAGGTTAATATGTCAGAGGTACAGTAAGTTACTATGTCAGAGGTACAGTAAGTTACTATGTCAGAGGTACAGTAAGTTAATATGTCAGAGGTACAGTGAGTTACTATGTCAGAGATACAGTAAGTTACTATTGAAGAGGTAAAGTAAGTTACTATGTCAGAGGTACAGTAAGTTACTATGTCGGAGATACAGTAAGATACTATGTCAGAGGTACAGTAAGTTACTATGTCAGAGGTACACTAAGTTAATATGTCAGAGGTACAGTAAGTTAATATGTCAGAGGTACACTAAGTTAATATGTCAGAGTTACACTAAGTTAATATGTCAGAGATACAGTAAGTTAATATGTCAGAGGTACAGTAAATGAATATGTCAGAGGTACAGTAAGTTACTATGTCAGAGGTACAGTAAGTTACTATGTCAGAGGTACAGTAAGTTACTATGTCAGAGGTACAGTAAGTTACTATGTCAGAGGTACACTAAGTTAATATGTCAGAGGTACACTAAGTTAATATGTCAGAGGTACAGTATGTTAATATGTCAGAGGTACAGTAAGTTACTATGTCAGAGGTACACTAAGTTAATATGTCAGAGGTACAGTAAGTTAATATGTCAGAGGTACACTAAGTGAATATGTCAGAGGTACACTAAGTTAATTTGTCAGAGATACAGTAAGTTAATATGTCAGAGGTACAGTAAATGAATATGTCAGAGGTACAGTAAGTTACTATGTCAGAGGTACAGTAAGTTACTATGTCAGAGGTACAGTAAGTTACTATGTCAGAGGTACAGTAAGTTAATATGTCAGAGGTACACTAAGTTAATATGTCAGAGGTACAGTATGTTAATATGTCAGAGGTACACTAAGTTAATATGTCAGAGGTACACTAAGTTAATATGTCAGAGGTACACTAAGTTAATATGTCAGAGGTACAGTAAGTTACTATGTCAGAGGTACACTAAGTTAATATGTCAGAGGTACAGTCAATGAATATGTCAGAGGTACAGTAAGTTAATATCTCAGAGGTACGGTAGGTACGAGGTAAGTACTACTTATAGGTAAGTACTGCAGAACTAAAGCAATGATACTCGTTACTGCTAGGTACAATGAGTGCGTACCTAGCAGACCTAAAAGGTATTTTGTATCACAATCGAAGTAACACAGTCATCATAGTGATACGATAAAACACAACTTGCCATGTGGCAGGCAAACATCATTTTATAGACTAAACCGCCATCTTTCTCCACCAGTCTGAGCCGAATTAAAAGTGTAACAACTAAACTGCGTACCTAAGTGGATAAAGAAACTGAGCGCTAAACTCCAACGGGACAGGCTGCTTACAAATCTAGGCAACTCCCGCCTCGCCTTCCAAACAAAACATGTTTTTCTTTTTTATAGACATGGACTAAGCAAGTGAGCTGGCTTCCCGTTCACAGTATTGTGTTAATGCTGTATTCTGAGCCCTGCTCCCCAAAGACCGGAAGATTACATGCTGTTTTACAGAGTATAAGTAATCCTTCAGACTTGTGGCAAATCATTCAGGCCAGTTACTTTGGTGTCCTTCACGGGGGGGGGGGGGGGGGAGCAAATCCACTTGCTGACATTTAAGTCGTTTGTTACACTAAAATAATCAGTCGCAACTGTCAGAGAGAATTAACAGATTCTAAAAGTTGTTTCTTTGAGGAGATTCATAGTTTTCAAAGTTTTTTGGATCACACTGTTACATGGGAGAATGTACAGAAATGTCAACATCTATGATGGGTATCTTATCAGTCTACACCACCATAGAAACAGAATCCACACATACAGGACAACTTGTGGCTTTCGACTTTTCAGAAAATATTTCATATATACGAGGCTGTGGACCACAGCCTATTGTAAAAACCTTTATTGGGGAGCTTTATGATAAATTCATCTGTCATTTATTGCCCTGTCTGACTCAGGGAGTCTTGCGCTCATACCAAATAGCCCCCTATTCCCTATATAGTGAACTACTTTTGACCAGGGCCCATGGGGGAGCCTTTGGGACATAGCCTTGCTTGGCAACACAAAACTAGACTGAATAAGGACTGGGACTGTAAAACCAAGATGTATCACCTCTCTATGGGCTCAAAGGAACGCGGTAAAGTTTTTTGAGGTACAGTAAGTTACTATGTCAGAGATACAGTAAGATACTATCGAAGAGGTACAGTAAGTTACTATGTCAGAGGTACAGTAAGATACTATGTCAGAGGAACAGTAAGTTACTATGTCAGAGGTACAGTAAGTTACTATGTCAGAGGTACAGTAAGTTACTATCGAAGAGGTACAGTAAGTTACTATGTCAGAGGTACAGTAAGATACTATGTCAGAGGAACAGTAAGTTACTATGTCAGAGGTACAGTAAGTTACTATCGAAGAGGTACAGTAAGTTACTATCGAAGAGGTACAGTAAGTTACTATGTCAGAGGAACAGTAAGTACGAGCTAAGTACTGCAGAACTAAAGCAGTGATACTCGTTAGTACGAGCTAAGAACTGTAGAACTAAAGCAGTGATACTCGTTAGTACGAGGTTAGTACTGCAGAACTAAAGCAGTGATACTCGTTAGTACGAGCTAAGAACTGCAGAACTAAAGCAGTGATACTCGTTAGTACGAGCTAAGAACTGTAGAACTAAAGCAGTGATACTCGTTAGTACGAGGTTAGTACTGCAGAACTAAAGCAGCGATACTCGTTAGTACGAGCTAAGAACTGCAGAACTAAAGCAGCGATACTCGTTAGTACGAGCTAAGAACTGCAGAACTAAAGCAGTGATACTCGTTAGTACGAGGTTAGTACTGCAGAACTAAAGCAGCGATACTCGTTAGTACGAGCTAAGAACTGCAGAACTAAAGCAGTGATACTCGTTAGTACGAGCTAAGAACTGCAGAACTAAAGCAGTGATACTCGTTAGTACGAGCTAAGAACTGCAGAACTAAAGCAGTGATACTCGTTAGTACGAGCTAAGAACTGCAGAACTAAAGCAGTGATACTCGTTAGTACGAGCTAAGAACTGCAGAACTAAAGCAGTGATACTCGTTAGTACGAGCTAAGAACTGCAGAACTAAAGCAGTGATACTCGTTAGTACGAGGTTAGTACTGCAGAACTAAAGCAGCGATACTTGTTACTCCTCGTAACCCTTGAAGGAAGTGTCAAGATGTTGTTTGAAGTCCAGCATTGTAGTGAATAACAGATTTTAAAACATTCATCGCAGTTGAATGTCATAAGAACGTCAAGCACCTAACACTGCAAGCAAAAATCTGAGTTTCCTTCCAGAATATGTTCATCCCTAATGGCACCTATTATATGCACAGTGCACAATCTAGGGAATAGAGTGCCAATCGGGGTTTAGCCATTGTATTGCTATTCTACAGTTCTCTGTTTACTAGTTGTAGGGTCACAGATACAGCAACTTCCTCCTCCCACACCCTCCACACTGAACACTGTGGAGCTTGATTTATTAAGCAGAAATAACTACTGATCTGATCGATTACAACACAGCAATACTGCCTTAATCTGATAGATTACAACACAGCAATACTGCCTTAATCTGATCGATTACAACACAGCAATACTGCCTTAATCTGATCGATTACAACACAGCAATACTGCCTTAATCTGATCGATTACAACACAGCAATACTGCCTTAATCTGATCGATTACAACACAGCAATACTGCCTTAATCTGATCGATTACAACACAGCAATACTGCATTAATCTGATAGATTACAACACAGCAGTACTGCCTTAATCTGATCGATTACAACACAGCAATACTGCCTTAATCTGATCGATTACAACACAGCAATACTGCCTTAATCTGATCGATTACAACACAGCAATACTGCCTTAATCTGATCGATTACAACACAGCAATACTGCCTTAATCTGATCGATTACAACACAGCAATACTGCCTTAATCTGATCGATTACAACACAGCAATACTGCCTTAATCTGATCGATTACAACACAGCAATACTGCCTTAATCTGATCGATTACAACACAGCAATACTGCCTTAATCTGATCGATTACAACACAGCAATACTGCCTTAATCTGATCGATTACAACACAGCAATACTGCCTTAATCTGATCGATTACAACACAGCAATACTGCCTTAATCTGATCGATTACAACACAGCAATACTGCCTTAATCTGATCGATTACAACACAGCAATACTGCCTTAATCTGATCGATTACAACACAGCAATACTGCCTTAATCTGATCGATTACAACACAGCAATACTGCCTTAATCTGATCGATTACAACACAGCAATACTGCCTTAATCTGATCGATTACAACACAGCAATACTGCCTTAATCTGATCGATTACAACACAGCAATACTGCCTTAATCTGATCGATTACAACACAGCAATACTGCCTTAATCTGATCGATTACAACACAGCAATACTGCCTTAATCTGATCGATTACAACACAGCAATACTGCCTTAATCTGATCGATTACAACACAGCAATACTGCCTTAATCTGATCGATTACAACACAGCAATACTGCCTTAATCTGATCGATTACAACACAGCAATACTGCCTTAATCTGATCGATTACAACACAGCAATACTGCCTTAATCTGATCGATTACAACACAGCAATACTGCCTTAATCTGATCGATTACAACACAGCAATACTGCCTTAATCTGATCGATTACAACACAGCAATACTGCCTTAATCTGATCGATTACAACACAGCAATACTGCCTTAATCTGATCGATTACAACACAGCAATACTTCCTTAATATAACAGTTTACTACACAGAAATTAATTGTGCCTTAATCTGATAGATTCAACAATGTAAATATATTGCTCTAATATGACAGATTCAACAACATAAATACATTTCTCTAATATGATTGATTCAACAAAATAGCTACCAGTATGCCAATCTGTAACAGCAGCACCATTACACTGTTTTCGGGACCTATATCACACCATTATCTGACAAAGTAAATTCAAAATGAGTCTGAAAAAGGGTACTTTCAAATATCAACTATATTAAAACTCTTTAGGGTGACAGGTAGCCTAGCGGTTAGAACGTAGGGCCAGTAACCATAAGGTTGCTGGATTGAAGGGGTTTGGGTTAAATGCGGAAGACACATTTCAATTGAATATATTCAGTTGAACAACTGACTAGTTATCCCCCCTTTCTCCTTTCTTCTATTGAATATCTAGTAGGCCAACGCTATATTTTAGAATGTTTTATGTAATAATAATCTATAATATAATCCATTAAGCAGACACTTTTATCCAAAGCAATTTACAGTCATGCATATATACATTTTGAAACGGGCTGTCCCGACGGTCGCAGCGTTTCAAGCACCATGGTCTACCAACAGCCAACAGAGGACCTGATTGGATATTTGCACGTCTCCTAGGATTACTCATCCCAAAGCAATATTTAAAGGTCATGGTTTATAAATCCTATTATAACTATAAGGGTGATCAGGATTACAGCAGCTAGCCCACTTCCCCCCATCTCCCTCTCTGCATTAGTTTGGTAAAGAAACTACTCAGACAAAGACCCACATGGCATGCCAAGTCGTCCACATAGAGTAACCTAGTCCATTAGATAATGTTATGTCTCTGCTTCCTTTATGGTAAATCTGCCATGCTAGCATTCAAATGTGTTAAGCAGAGAGAGTCATATTCATTCATTCATTCATCCATTCATTCAGTGATATCACTTCATCCCAGCAGTCAAACAAGAGACTACCAAGCCTGAGCTGCAGATAATTCTGTCCCCCACCACCCTCACCATACTGACAGTCAGATTTCTAATGGTTTATGTCTGCTGTTTCATTTGTTGTAACAGATATCCTTTAATATGAGTATATCCGTGTGGCCTAAAGGCTAGCCAGCTTCTTTAACAGTATGGCATCTTTATGTCTGTATCTACCAGAGGTATCTGGTTGAGAGAACAACCAAAGGTCTCTTTGTGTTTGAGAGCACATGGAGGAAAATTGCTACGGCAATTAATGGAGAATGGTTATTGCCCCCAATATATCTCTCCCTCCCCTCTATTACGACACCCCTGTGTGCCTATTCCCTGGTCAATAGTAGTGCACTATATATGGAAAAGGGTGCTATTTGGGACAACAAACCTTGAGTTGGTTTAAATGGAAAGACATCAATCTGACGTTTTTTCCCTTTTTATTTTTTTACACTTTAGCAATTTAGCAGTCACTTATCCAGAGAGACTTACAGGAGCAATTAGGGTTAAGAGTCTTGCACAAGGGCACATCAGAAGATTTTAGTAAAAAACTAGAGAAGTTTCGGTTACTGGCCTAACACTCTTAATTGCTAGGTTACCTGCCGCCCTTTAGAATTAGTGGTTTCATTTGCTGACTCAATCGTTCATATTTACAGCAGTGTGTGAGTGTTCCAAGCATTTGCTGATATGTCATATGTGTATAAAATATGCTAGATGTGCTGCTGAAAACATATTAAATGTAGAAATATAGTATTTGCAGTGGTAAGGAAAACTACATTCAATTCCTTAGTGAGATTTGGCATTCCACATACATATATGACCTATATGATTACTCTGCCGAGGCCTGGGGGACTTCAGGAAAGTGGAAATGTACATTTAAGTGGAAAATGTGCATGTGTTAGCAAACCACTTCCCCTAGTTTGCTGATGGTTGTTTTAAGGAACATCAAGAACCACACAATGTTTGCAATAATAATAACGCTCATACAAATACCTGTTTGGCCAATAGCAACACTTTTAAAGAATAGAAACAAAACAACATTTTAATTGTAAAATTGATTTCTTTGTATCTTGAAGTTTTTGTAAGAAATTCCTTTGTTATTAGGCTATACATCCTACTACTGCTTGCGTATTCCACAAGCATTATGGGATCTTGACATCAGACTGGGTGTCAACCACCAACTGAGAGCCTATAAGCCATCATGAAAAACAACTGAGTTACTGCCGTTGACAGGGAGAAGGATTTGGTATTTCTCTTCCAAGACGTTTGAGGGGGAATTTAGATATCATTTAGTCATGGTTAAAGCTGCTGACTCAAACTTCTGTTAGTGTTTTGTAAGAATAGGTCAGTGTTTCTATTTATTTGGGGTTATGTTGTATATTTCAGAGAAAGCAGGTTGAAACGTTGATTATTTGGCAGCAATGAGAGGTCGTTTGGATGTCAGTGATGAGCATATAGGAGCTCTCCGATGGTGCAGTGATATATATTGGTTGGGGGTGGGTTTATATATTTGTTTACATTTTGAGGATCTGAGGACCCATGCCAAATCTTTTCAGTCTCCTGAGGGGGAATAGGTTTCATCGTGCCCTCTTCACGATTGTCTTGGTTTGCTTGGACCATGTTAGTTTGTTGGTGACGTGGGCACCAAGGAACTTGAAGCTCTCAACCTGCTCCACTGCAGCCCAGTCGATAAGAATGGGGGTGTGCACGATCCTCCTTTTCCTGTAGTCCACAGTCATCTTGTTTGTCTTGATCACGTTGAGGGAGAGATTGTTGTCCTGGCACCACACGACCAGGTGTCTGACCTCCTCACTATATGCTGTCTCAACGTTGTCGGTGATCAGGCCGACCACTGTTGTGTCATCTGCAAATTTAATGATGGTGTTGGAGTCGTGCCTGGCCATGCAGTCATGAGAGAAGAGCCGGTGTAGTATGATTCGATCTTAGTCCTCTATCTAAGATCGAATCATACTACAGGGCATAGCGAGATTTCTTAAATAGTTTCCGGGTTAGAGTCTCGCTCCTTGAAAGTGGCAGCTCTAGCCTTTAGCTCAGTGCGGATGCTGCCTGTAATCCATGGCTTCTGGTTGGGGCATGTATGCACGGTCACTGTACGGATTTATGTTTCCCTGCATTAAAGCCCCCGGCTACTAGGAGCTCCGCCTCTGGGTGAGTGTTTTCTTGTTTGCTTATTGCGGAATACAGCTCATTCAATGCTGTCTTAGTGCCAGCCTCTGACTGTGGTGGTATGTAAACAGCTACGAAGAATACAGATGAAAACTCTCTTGGTAGGTAATGTGGTCTACAGCTTATCATGAGATACTCTACCTCAGGTGAGCAATATCTTGAGACTTCCTTAGATATGGTGCACCAGCTGTTATTTACAAAAATACATAGCCCGCCGCCCCTTGTTTTACCAGATGCCGCTGTTCTATCCTGCCGGTACATCGTATAACCAGCCAGCTGTATGTTGATATTGTCGTCGTTCAGCCAGAACTCCGTGAAGCATAAGATGTTACAGTTTTTAATGTCCCATTGGTAGTTTAATCATCTGGGTAACTCATCGATTTTATTCTCCAAGGATTGCACGTTTCCTAACAGAATGGTGTAATGGCAGATTTAACGGTAGCAGGGATCGGACCAAAACGCAGCGTGGTGATAGTTTATTATAAAACATAAACTGAACACTAAGAACTACAAAACAATAAACGTGAACATAAACGAAAACCAAACCGAAGCAGTCCCGTGTGGTGACAAACACAGACAAGGAAACAAACACCCACCAACCAACAGTGAAACCCAGGCTACCTAAGTATGATTCTCAATCAGAGACAACTAACGACACCTGCCTCTGATTGAGAACCCTACTAGGCCGAAACAGAAACCTAAACATAGAAACACAAAACATAGACTACCCACCCCAACTCACGCCCTGACCATACTAAATAAAGACAAAACAAAGGAAAATAAAGGTCAGAATGTGACAAATGGAAGAAAGTGGGGGATTATTCGATCGCCTACGAATTCTCAGAAGGCAGCCTGCCCTTCGGCCCCTCTTTCTCCGCCTCCTCTTCACTCAGATCACAGGGTTCGGGGCCTGTTCCCGAGGAAGCAGTATATCCTTCGAGTCGGGCTCGTCAGAGTCGTGAAAGGAAAAAAAGGATTCTGCTAGTCCGTGGTGAGTAATCGCAGTCCTGATGTCTAGAAGTTATTTTCGGTCATAAGAGACGGTAGCAGCAACATTGTGTACAAAAAATGAGTTACAAACAATGCAAATAAACGAACAAAAACATAATCGGCTGGGGGCATGTAAAATGTCTGCCCAGCGCCATCTCATAGCCCCTCTATTGTTATTTACTGCTGCTCTTGAATTATTTGTTATTCTTATCTCTTACTTTTCTAGTTATTTTCTTTAAACTGTGTTTTTGTTTAAGGGCTTGTAAGTAAGAGTTTCACTGTGACAAATAAAATAAACATTTCGTAATAATGGTAACATTCTATTACTATTGGTAGCACTATTGATATTGGTAACATTCTATTAATATTGGTAGCATTCTATTAATATTGGTAACATTCTATTTATATTGGTAACACTATTTATATTGGTAACACTATTAATATTGGTAACATTCTATTTATATTGGTAACACTATTTATATTGGTAACACTATTTATATTGGTAACACTATTAATATTGGTAACATTCTATTTATATTGGTAGCATTCTATTAATATTGGTAACATTCTATTTATATTGGTAACACTATTTATATTGGTAACACTATTTATATTGGTAACATTCTATTAATATTGGTAGCATTCTATTAATATTGGTAACACTATTTATATTGGTAACATTCTATTTATATTGGTAACACTATTAATATTGGTAACACTATTTATATTGGTAACATTCTATTTATATTGGTAGCATTCTATTAATATTGGTAACATTCTATTTATATTGGTAACACTATTTATATTGGTAACACTATTTATATTGGTAACATTCTATTAATATTGGTAGCATTCTATTTATATTGGTAACATTCTATTTATATTGGTAGCACTATTAATATTGGTAACATTCTATTAATATTGGTAACATTCTATTAATATTGGTAACATTCTATTTATATTGGTAACATTCTATTTATATTGGTAACACTATTTATATTGGTAACATTCTATTAATATTGGTAACATTCTATTAATATTGGTAACATTCTATTAATATTGGTAACATTCTATTAATATTGGTAGCATTCTATTTATATTGGTAACATTCTATTTATATTGGTAACATTCTATTTATATTGGTAGCACTATTAATATTGGTAACATTCTATTAATATTGGTAACATTCTATTAATATTGGTAACATTCTATTAATATTGGTAGCATTCTATTTATATTGGTAACATTCTATTTATATTGGTAGCACTATTAATATTGGTAACATTCTATTAATATTGGTAACATTCTATTAATATTGGTAACATTCTATTTATATTGGTAACATTCTATTTATATTGGTAACACTATTTATATTGGTAACATTCTATTAATATTGGTAACATTCTATTAATATTGGTAACATTCTATTAATATTGGTAACATTCTATTAATATTGGTAGCATTCTATTTATATTGGTAACACTATTAATATTGGTAGCATTCTATTTATATTGGTAGCACTATTAATATTGGTAACATTCTATTAATATTGGTAACATTCTATTAATATTGGTAACATTCTATTAATATTGGTAACATTCTATTTATATTGGTAACACTATTAATATTGGTAACATTCTATTAATATTGGTAACATTCTATTTATATTGGTAACACTATTAATATTGGTAACATTCTATTAATATTGGTAACATTCTATTACTATTGGTAACATTCTATTACTATTGGTAACATTCTATTAATATTGGTAACATTCTATTTATATTGGTAACACTATTTATATTGGTAACACTATTAATATTGGTAACATTCTATTTATATTGGTAACACTATTTATATTGGTAACACTATTTATATTGGTAACATTCTATTTATATTGGTAGCATTCTATTAATATTGGTAACATTCTATTTATATTGGTAACACTATTTATATTGGTAACACTATTTATATTGGTAACATTCTATTAATATTGGTAGCATTCTATTAATATTGGTAACACTATTTATATTGGTAACATTCTATTTATATTGGTAACACTATTAATATTGGTAACACTATTTATATTGGTAACATTCTATTTATATTGGTAGCATTCTATTAATATTGGTAACATTCTATTTATATTGGTAACACTATTTATATTGGTAACACTATTTATATTGGTAACATTCTATTAATATTGGTAGCATTCTATTTATATTGGTAACATTCTATTTATATTGGTAGCACTATTAATATTGGTAACATTCTATTAATATTGGTAACATTCTATTAATATTGGTAACATTCTATTTATATTGGTAACATTCTATTTATATTGGTAACACTATTTATATTGGTAACATTCTATTAATATTGGTAACATTCTATTAATATTGGTAACATTCTATTAATATTGGTAACATTCTATTAATATTGGTAGCATTCTATTTATATTGGTAACATTCTATTTATATTGGTAACATTCTATTTATATTGGTAGCACTATTAATATTGGTAACATTCTATTAATATTGGTAACATTCTATTAATATTGGTAACATTCTATTAATATTGGTAGCATTCTATTTATATTGGTAACATTCTATTTATATTGGTAGCACTATTAATATTGGTAACATTCTATTAATATTGGTAACATTCTATTTATATTGGTAACATTCTATTTATATTGGTAACACTATTTATATTGGTAACATTCTATTAATATTGGTAACATTCTATTAATATTGGTAACATTCTATTAATATTGGTAACATTCTATTAATATTGGTAGCATTCTATTTATATTGGTAACACTATTAATATTGGTAGCATTCTATTTATATTGGTAGCACTATTAATATTGGTAACATTCTATTAATATTGGTAACATTCTATTAATATTGGTAACATTCTATTAATATTGGTAACATTCTATTTATATTGGTAACACTATTAATATTGGTAACATTCTATTAATATTGGTAACATTCTATTTATATTGGTAACACTATTAATATTGGTAACATTCTATTAATATTGGTAACATTCTATTACTATTGGTAACATTCTATTACTATTGGTAACATTCTATTTATATTGGTAACACTATTAATATTGGTAACATTCTATTTATATTGGTAACACTATTACTATTGGTAACATTCTATTAATATTGGTAACATTCTATTTATATTGGTAACACTATTAATATTGGTAGCATTCTATTTATATTGGTAGCACTATTAATATTGGTAACATTCTATTAATATTGGTAACATTCTATTAATATTGGTAACATTCTATTAATATTGGTAGCATTCTATTTATATTGGTAACACTATTAATATTGGTAGCATTCTATTTATATTGGTAGCACTATTAATATTGGTAACATTCTATTAATATTGGTAACATTCTATTAATATTGGTAACATTCTATTAATATTGGTAACATTCTATTTATATTGGTAACACTATTAATATTGGTAACATTCTATTAATATTGGTAACATTCTATTTATATTGGTAACACTATTAATATTGGTAACATTCTATTAATATTGGTAACATTCTATTTATATTGGTAACATTCTATTAATATTGGTAACATTCTATTAATATTGGTAACATTCTATTAATATTGGTAACATTCTATTAATATTGGTAACATTCTATTTATATTGGTAACACTATTAATATTGGTAACATTCTATTAATATTGGTAACATTCTATTTATATTGGTAACACTATTAATATTGGTAACATTCTATTAATATTGGTAACATTCTATTACTATTGGTAACATTCTATTACTATTGGTAGCACTATTTATATTGGTAACATTCTATTAATATTGGTAACATTCTATTACTATTGGTAACATTCTATTTATATTGGTAGCATTCTATTAATATTGGTAACACTATTTATATTGGTAACATTCTATTTATATTGGTAACACTATTAATATTGGTAACACTATTTATATTGGTAACATTCTATTTATATTGGTAGCATTCTATTAATATTGGTAACATTCTATTTATATTGGTAACACTATTTATATTGGTAACACTATTTATATTGGTAACATTCTATTAATATTGGTAGCATTCTATTTATATTGGTAACATTCTATTTATATTGGTAGCACTATTAATATTGGTAACATTCTATTAATATTGGTAACATTCTATTAATATTGGTAACATTCTATTTATATTGGTAACATTCTATTTATATTGGTAACACTATTTATATTGGTAACATTCTATTAATATTGGTAACATTCTATTAATATTGGTAACATTCTATTAATATTGGTAACATTCTATTAATATTGGTAGCATTCTATTTATATTGGTAACATTCTATTTATATTGGTAACATTCTATTTATATTGGTAGCACTATTAATATTGGTAACATTCTATTAATATTGGTAACATTCTATTAATATTGGTAACATTCTATTAATATTGGTAGCATTCTATTTATATTGGTAACATTCTATTTATATTGGTAGCACTATTAATATTGGTAACATTCTATTAATATTGGTAACATTCTATTTATATTGGTAACATTCTATTTATATTGGTAACACTATTTATATTGGTAACATTCTATTAATATTGGTAACATTCTATTAATATTGGTAACATTCTATTAATATTGGTAACATTCTATTAATATTGGTAGCATTCTATTTATATTGGTAACACTATTAATATTGGTAGCATTCTATTTATATTGGTAGCACTATTAATATTGGTAACATTCTATTAATATTGGTAACATTCTATTAATATTGGTAACATTCTATTAATATTGGTAACATTCTATTTATATTGGTAACACTATTAATATTGGTAACATTCTATTAATATTGGTAACATTCTATTTATATTGGTAACACTATTAATATTGGTAACATTCTATTAATATTGGTAACATTCTATTACTATTGGTAACATTCTATTACTATTGGTAACATTCTATTTATATTGGTAACACTATTAATATTGGTAACATTCTATTTATATTGGTAACACTATTACTATTGGTAACATTCTATTAATATTGGTAACATTCTATTTATATTGGTAACACTATTAATATTGGTAGCATTCTATTTATATTGGTAGCACTATTAATATTGGTAACATTCTATTAATATTGGTAACATTCTATTAATATTGGTAACATTCTATTAATATTGGTAGCATTCTATTTATATTGGTAACACTATTAATATTGGTAGCATTCTATTTATATTGGTAGCACTATTAATATTGGTAACATTCTATTAATATTGGTAACATTCTATTAATATTGGTAACATTCTATTAATATTGGTAACATTCTATTTATATTGGTAACACTATTAATATTGGTAACATTCTATTAATATTGGTAACATTCTATTTATATTGGTAACACTATTAATATTGGTAACATTCTATTAATATTGGTAACATTCTATTTATATTGGTAACATTCTATTAATATTGGTAACATTCTATTAATATTGGTAACATTCTATTAATATTGGTAACATTCTATTAATATTGGTAACATTCTATTTATATTGGTAACACTATTAATATTGGTAACATTCTATTAATATTGGTAACATTCTATTTATATTGGTAACACTATTAATATTGGTAACATTCTATTAATATTGGTAACATTCTATTACTATTGGTAACATTCTATTACTATTGGTAGCACTATTTATATTGGTAACATTCTATTAATATTGGTAACATTCTATTACTATTGGTAACATTCTATTTATATTGGTAACATTCTATTAATATTGGTAACATTCTATTAATATTGGTAACATTCTATTTATATTGGTAACACTATTAATATTGGTAACATTCTATTACTATTGGTAACATTCTATTACTATTGGTAACATTCTATTTATATTGGTAACACTATTAATATTGGTAACATTCTATTTATATTGGTAACACTATTACTATTGGTAACATTCTATTAATATTGGTAACATTCTATTTATATTGGTAACACTATTAATATTGGTAGCATTCTATTTATATTGGTAGCACTATTAATATTGGTAACATTCTATTAATATTGGTAACATTCTATTAATATTGGTAACATTCTATTAATATTGGTAGCATTCTATTTATATTGGTAACACTATTAATATTGGTAGCATTCTATTTATATTGGTAGCACTATTAATATTGGTAACATTCTATTAATATTGGTAACATTCTATTAATATTGGTAACATTCTATTAATATTGGTAACATTCTATTTATATTGGTAACACTATTAATATTGGTAACATTCTATTAATATTGGTAACATTCTATTTATATTGGTAACACTATTAATATTGGTAACATTCTATTAATATTGGTAACATTCTATTTATATTGGTAACATTCTATTAATATTGGTAACATTCTATTAATATTGGTAACATTCTATTAATATTGGTAACATTCTATTAATATTGGTAACATTCTATTTATATTGGTAACACTATTAATATTGGTAACATTCTATTAATATTGGTAACATTCTATTTATATTGGTAACACTATTAATATTGGTAACATTCTATTAATATTGGTAACATTCTATTACTATTGGTAACATTCTATTACTATTGGTAGCACTATTTATATTGGTAACACTATTAATATTGGTAACATTCTATTTATATTGGTAACACTATTAATATTGGTAACATTCTATTAATATTGGTAACATTCTATTACTATTGGTAACATTCTATTACTATTGGTAGCACCATTTATATTGGTAACATTCTATTAATATTGGTAACATTCTATTAATATTGGTAACATTCTATTAATATTGGTAACATTCTATTTATATTGGTAACACTATTAATATTCGTAACATTCTATTAATATTGGTAACATTCTATTAATGTTGGTAACATTCAATTTATTTTGGTAACTTTCTATGAATATTGGCAACACTAATAATATTGGTAACATTCTATTAATATTTGGAAAAGTCTATTAATATTGGTAACATTCCATTTATTTTGGTAACATTCTATTTATATTGGTAACACTATTAATATTGGTAACATTCTATTAATATTGGTAACATTCTATTACTATTGGTAACATTCTATTACTATTGGTAGCACCATTTATATTGGTAACATTCTATTCATTTTGGTAACATTATATTAATATTGGTAGCACTATTAATATTGGTAACATTCTATTCATTTTGATAACATTATATTAATATTGGTAGCACTATTAATATTGGTAACATTCTATTAATTTAGTAACACTCTATTGATATTGGTGTCACTATTAATATTGGTAACATTCTATTCATTTTGGTAACATTATATTAATATTGGTAGCACTATTAATAATGGTAACATTCTATTAATATTTGTAAAATTCTATTAATATTGGTAACACTATACTAATATTGGTAACATTCTATCAAACCTCAGATTTCCCACTTCCTGTTTGGATTTTGTCTCAGGTTTTTGCCGGCCATATGAGTTCTGTTATACTCACAGGCATCATTTAAACAGTTTTAGAAACTTCAGAGTGTTTTCTATCCAAAACTAATAATCATATGCATATACTAGCATCTGGGACTGAGTAGGAGGTTCACTCTGAGCATGCAATTCATCCAAAAGTGAAAATGCTGCCCCCTATCCCAAACAAGTTCATATTGGTAACATTTGACTAATATTGGTAACAGTCTAGTAATGTTGGAGACACTCTATTAATATTGGTAACAGTCTAGTAATGTTGGAGACACTATTAATATTGGTAACATTCTATTAATATTGGTAACATTCTATTAATATTGGTAACATTATATTAATATTGGTAACATTATATTAATATTGGTAAAACTCTTGATATTGGTGTCACTATTAATATTGGTAACATTCTATTCATTTTGGTAACATTATATTAATATTGGTAAAACTCTATTGATATTGTAAACATTGTTACGGTTTTCTTCTATATCCTCCTCTGACGAAGAGGTAGAACAAGGATCGGACCAAAACGCAGCGTGTTGATTTAGATTCATATTTAATCAAACAAAGAAACACGAATACTACAAAACAATAAACGAAACCGAAACAGCCTATCTGGTGCAAACTAACAAAGAGTACACATAGGACACTAAGGACAATCACCCACCACAAACTCAAAGAATATGGCTGCCTAAATATGGTTCCCAATCAGAGACAACGATAAACACCTGCCTCTAATTGAGAACCACTCCAGACAGCCATAGACTTTGCTAGATAACCCTACTAGCAACAATCCCAATACCACCACCAAAACCCCAAGACAAACACACCACAATTACAAAAACCCCATGCCACACCCTGGCCTGACCAAATACATAAAGATAAACACAAAATACTTTGACCAGGGCGTGACAAACATTCTATTAATATTGGTAACATTCTATTCATTTTGGTAACATTATATGAATATTGGTAGCACTATTAATATTGGTAACATTCTATTAATTTAGGTAACACTATTGATATTGGTGTCACTATTAATAATGGTAACATTCTATTAATACTTGTAAAATTATATTAATATTGGTAACACTTTACTAATATTGGTAACATTATTTTAATATTGGTAAGATTCTATTAATACTTGTAAAATTATATTAATATTGGTAACACTTTACTGATATTGGTAACATTATTTTAATATTGGTAAGATTCTATTAATACTTGTAAAATTATATTAATATTGGTAACACTTTACTAATATTGGTAACATTATTTTAATATTGGTAACATTCTATTAATACTTGTAAAATTATATTAATATTGGTAACACTTTACTAATATTGGTAACATTATTTTAATATTGGTAAGATTCTATTAATACTTGTAAAATTATATTAATATTGGTAACACTTTACTAATATTGGTAACATTATTTTAATATTGGTAACATTCTATTAATACTTGTAAAATTATATTAATATTGGTAACACTTTACTGATATTGGTAACATTATTTTAATATTGGTAACATTCTATTAATACTTGTAAAATTATATTAATATTGGTAACACTTTACTAATATTGGTAACATTATTTTAATATTGGTAAGATTCTATTTATATTTGTAACATTCTATGAATCTTAGTTACACTTTATTAATATTGGTAACACTATTAAAATTGGTAATGCTATCGATATTGGTAACATTCTATTAATATTGGTAACATTCTATTAATATTGGTAACATTCTATTAATATTGGTAACTTTCTAGTAATGTTGGTAGCACTCTAGTAATGATGGTAACACTCTAGTAATGGTGGTAACACTATCAAAATTGGTAACATTACATTAATATTGGTAGCATTCTATTAATATTGGTAACATTCTATTGATATTGGTAACATTCTATAAATATTGGTTACATTCTATAAATATTGGTAACACTATTCATATTTTTAACATTCTATTAATATTGGTTACATTCTGTTGATATTGGTAACATTATACTAATATTGGTTACACTCTAGTAATGTTGGTAACACTCTATTAATATTGGTAACATTCTATAAATATTGGTAACACTATTAATATTGTTAACATTTTATTAATATTGGTAACATTCTATTAATATTGGTAACATTCTATTAATATTGGTAACATTCTATAAATAATGGTAACACTATTAATATTATTAACATTCTATTAATATTGGTAACATTCTATAAATATTGGTAACACTATCAATATTGGTAATTGGTTTGCTGATGTCAACCTTGTGAACAGAGCGCCCCATGGTGGCGGTGGGGTTATGGTATGGGCAGGCATAAGCTACGGACAAAAACACAATTGCATTTCATTGATGGCAATTAGAATGCATATAGCGATACCATGAAGAGATCCTGAGAACCATTGTCATGCCATTCATCCGCCGCCATCACCTCATGTTTCAGTATGATAATGCAAGGAGCTGTACACAATTCCTGGAAGCTGAAAATGTCAGTTCTTCCATGGCCTGCATACCCACCAGACATTGAGTATGTTTGGAATGCTCTGGATCGACGTGTATGACACTGTGTGCCAGTTCGCGTCAATATCCAGCAACTTGGCACAGCCATTGAAGAGGAGTGGGACAACATTCCACAGGCCACAATCAACAGCCTGATCAACTCTATGCAAAGGAGATGTGTCATGCTGCATGAGGCAAATGGTGGTCACACCAGATACTGACAGTTTTTTAAAGGTATATGTGACAAACAGAAGCATATCTGTATTCCCAGTCAAGTGAAATCAGTAGATTAGATCCTAATGCATTTATATCAATTGACAGATTTCCTTATTTGAACTGTAACTCAGTAAAATGTTTGAAATTGTTGCATGTTGGGGTGTGGGGCGGTAGTGTACATATTATTTTATGGGACAATACATGAAACAATTTGGTACATTTTATAAGTGAGATGAACATTAAATAGATTATTTGTTGATGTAAAAATTTTAATACACAGATTTTAAGGTTGTGTCATTAGATTTGTGAAGGGGTGGGGTCCCCAGAAGTTCTTGGTAAAGAAACGGTGTCCCCAGAAGTTCTCGGTAAAGAAATGGTGTCCCCAGAAGTTCTCGGTAAAGAGATGGGGTCCCCAGAACTTCTCGGTAAAGAGATGGGGTCCCCAGAACTTCTCGGTAAAGAGATGGTGTCCCCAGAAGTTCTCGGTAAAGAGATGGGGTCCCCAGAAGTTCTCGGTAAAGAGATGGGGTCCCCAGAAGTTCTCGGTAAAGAGATGGGGTCCCCAGAAGTTCTCGGTAAAGAGATGGTGTCCCCAGAAGTCTTCGGTAAAGAGATGGTGTCCCCAGAAGTTCTTGGTAAAGAAATGGGTCCCCGCTGAATAAGTTTGAACACCACTGATCTACAGGTATAGACAGCCTTGTTTTGGTATCAGTGTCTGTGAAGGGCTTATCACCTGAGTTTGCCATAGAGGGAATAAAGGGAGACAGATCCTCTTCATCTCTGATTGGCTTTTAGTGCTCACCTTTCAACATCAACACTTGTTTACTTTCCTGCAACAACACAACACAAGCAGAACAAGATATCACCCCAGATATCACCCCAGAAAGATATCACCCCAGATATCACCCCAGAAAGATATCACCCCAGAAAGATATCACCCCAGAAAAATATACTGTCTATAAGATGTACACAACAACAGAAGATCACACAGCCCAAACTCCCAAGGATGTATTTGAACATAATCCTTTTAGAGGTTGCTTTCCGATAAAATAATATGCCAGAGATGAACTAGCAAATGAACAGCAAAACAGGTAAAGATTGTATGTGTCACATTCGTTGATGGGAAGAATTAGACCAAGGTGCAGCGTGGTAAGCGTACATCTTACTTTATTTGATGAACACCAAAAAACAACAAAATATGAACGAAGGCTACACAGCAACAATACAACAATACAAAATCAAGATCCCACAAACTAAGGTGGGAAAAAGGCTGCCTATGTATGATCCCCAATCAGAGACAACGATAGACAGCTGCCTCTGATTGAGAAAAATACCCTGCCAACAAAGAAATTGACAAACTAGAATGCCCACCCAAATCACACCCTGACCAACCAAATAGAGAAATAAAAAGGCACTCTATGGTCAGGGCGTGACAGTATGTCGGCGGGAGTTTAATATCAGAATCTGAGATATGTTTCTGGAGAACAATTGAAAGTCTTCTCTTTCATAAGAACCTAATTGTTATGTCAAATTATAAGTTCCTTTTGAAGGCATAGAATGCCCTTCTTGCCTTGTCTATCAGCTCGTTCACAGCTTTGTGGAAGTTACCTGTGGCGCTGATGTTTAGGCCGAAGTAGGTATAGTTTTTTTGTGTGCTCTAGGGCAACGGTGTCTAGATGGAATTTGTATTTGTGGTCCTGGATCTTTTTTGGAACACCATTATTTTTGTCTTACTGAGATTTACTGTCAGGGCCCAGGTCTGACAGAATCTGTGCAGAAGATCTAGGTGCTGCTGTAGGCCCTCCTTGGTTGGTCTGTTTAATAGGGCCTGTCTGTTTTCCTGTGCCTGTGTTCTCTCTCGCTCTCTTTCTCTCTCTCTCTCTCTCTCTCTCTCTCTCTCTCTCTCTCTGTGTCTCTCTTTCTGTTTTATAGGGCCTGTCCATCTGCCTGTGCCTGCGTTCCATCTCTCTCTCTCTCTCTCTCTCTCTCTCTCTCTCTCTCTCTCTCTCTCTCTCTCTCTCTCTCTCTCTCTCTCTCTCAATCTCTCTGTCTCTCCTTCTGTTTATAGGGCCTGTCTGTCTGCCTGTGCCTGCCTGTGCCTGCCTACCTGCCTTCTCTCTCTCTCTCTCTCTCTCTCTCTCTCTCTCTCTCTCTCTCTCTCTCTCTTTCTCTCTCTCTCTCTCTCTCTCTCTCTCTCTCTCTCTCTCTCTCTCTCTCTCTCTCTCTCTCTCTTTCTCTTTCTCTTTCTCTTTCTCTTTCACTTTCGCTTTCTCTTTCTCTCTCTCTATCTGTCTCTCTCTCTTTCTGTTTTATAGGGCCTGCCTGCCTGCCTGCCTTCTCTCTCTCTCTCTCTCTCTCTCTCTCTCTCTCTCTCTCTTTCTCTTTCTCTCTCTCTCTCTCTCTCTCTCTCTCTCTCTCTCTTTTCTGTCTCTCTCTCTCTTTCTTTCTGTTTTATAGGGCCTGTCTGTCTGCCGGTGACTGCGTTTTCTCTCTCTCTCTCTCTGATGTGTGTTCTTCCTGTAGCCACTTTAACTCCCAGGATGAATACAGTCATAATAAAATCTCTGTTGCTGCTGCTGTCGGGGTACCAGCTCAATACATACTTCTTTCTTCTCACAGCAATAAAGCAAAGGCTTAGGACGCATTATCTGCACAAAAACATGAAGTCGTCTCGTCTGTGATACCATGCATGACGTCCAATTAATCATTTAAATAATTTTTATTGGTTTGCGTTTCTTCATCCTGTAGACTAGATTGTGTGAGTGGGATATAAATGCAACTGTACGAGTGAACCACCTCCCAGGTGAGTTATAAAGACAGCTGTAGTAGTGAACTACTCCCCAGGTGAGTTATAAAGACAGCTGTACCAGTGAACTACCCTCCCAGGTGAGTTATAAAGACAGCTGTACCAGTGAACTACCTCCCAGGTGAGTTATAAAGACAGCTGTACCAGTGAACTACCTCCCAGGTGAGTTATAAAGACAGCTGTACCAGTGAACTACCCCCCCAGGTGAGTTATAAAGACAGCTCTACCAGTGAACTACCTCCCAGGTGAGTTATAAAGACAGCTCTACCAGTGAACTACCTCCCAGGTGAGTTATAAAGACAGCTGTACCAGTGAACTACCTCCCAGGTGAGTTATAAAGACAGCTGTACCAGTGAACTACTCCCCATGTGAGTTATAAAGACAGCTCTACCAGTGAACTACCCCCCAGGTGAGTTATGAAGACAGCTGTACCAGTGAACTACCTCCCAGGTGAGTTATAAAGACAGCTGTACCAGTGAACTACCCTCCCAGGTGAGTTATGAAGACAGATTTACCAGTGAACTACCCCCCCAGGTGAGTTATAAAGACAGCTGTACCAGTGAACTACCTCCCAGGTGAGTTATAAAGACAGCTGTACCAGTGAACTACTCCTCAGGTGTGTTACAAAGACAGCTGTACCAGTGAACTACCTCCCAGGTGAGTTATAAAGAGAGATGTACCAGTGAACTACCTCCCAGGTGAGTTATAAAGACAGCTGTACCAGTGAACTACTCCCCAGGTGAGTTATAAAGACAGCTGTACCAGTGAACTACCCTCCCAGGTGAGTTATAAAGACAGCTGTACCAGTGAACTACTCCCCAGGTGAGTTATAAAGACAGCTGTACCAGTGAACTACCCTCCCAGGTGAGTTATAAAGACAGCTGTACCAGTGAACTACCTCCCAGGTGAGTTATAAAGACAGCTGTACCAGTGAACTACCTCCCAGGTGAGTTATAAAGACAGCTGTACCAGTGAACTACCTCCCAGGTGAGTTATAAAGACAGCTCAACCAGTGAACTACCTCCCAGGTGAGTTATAAAGACAGCTGTACCAGTGAACTACTCCCCAGGTGAGTTATAAAGACAGCTGTACAGTGAACTACCTCCCAGGTGAGTTATAAAGACAGCTGTACCAGTGAACTACCCTCCCAGGTGAGTTATAAAGACAGTTGTACCAGTGAACTACCTCCCAGGTGAGTTATAAAGACAGCTGTACCAGTGAACTACCTCCCAGGTGAGTTATAAAGACAGCTGTACTAGTGAACTACCTCCCAGGTGAGTTATAAAGACAGTTGTACCAGTGAACTACCTCCCAGGTGAGTTATAAAGACAGCTGTACCAGTGAACTACCTCCCAGGTGAGTTATAAAGACAGCTGTACCAGTGAACTACTCCTCAGGTGTGTTACAAAGACAGCTGTACCAGTGAACTACCTCCCAGGTGAGTTATAAAGAGAGATGTACCAGTGAACTACCTCCCAGGTGAGTTACAAAGACAGCTGTACCAGTGAACTACCCCCCCCAGGTGAGTTATAAAGACAGTTGTACCAGTGAACTACCTCCCAGGTGAGTTATAAAGACAGCTGTACCAGTGAACTACCTCCCAGGTTTCGCAAAAAATTATACCTATACATATACATGGACACATAAAATAACACATCTCAGTTTAGGCCTTCACCTTTTTGGAATAATAACCGGTTAACATGTTGACATTTGTAAATTCAGACTTATGTGGTGAACTTCTCCCGTAACGTACTGTGAACAGAAACAAGGCGCTAAAGCACTTATCTTTTATCTCAGTTCCATCCATACCTGTGTCTTGCTTTGACGTACCTGTGTCTAGCTTTGCCATACCTGTCTCTTGCTTTGCCATTCCTGTGTCTAGCTTTGCCATACCTGTCTCTTGCTTTGACATACCTGTCTCTTGCTTTGACATACCTGTCTCTTGCTTTGACGTACCTGTGTCTTGCTTTGTCATACATGTGTCTTGCTTTGCCATACCTGTGTCTAGCTTTGACATACCTGTGTCTAGCTTTGCCATACCTGCGTCTAGCTTTGAAATACCTGTGTCTTGCTTTGCCATACCTGTGTCTTGCTTGCCATACCTGTGTCTAGCTTTGACATACCTGTGTCTAGCTTTGCCATACCTGTCTCTTGCTTTGACATACCTGTCTCTTGCTTTGCCATACCTGTCTCTTGCTTTGCCATACCTGTGTCTAGCTTTGCCAAATCTGTCTCTTGCTTTGACATACCTGTGTCTTGCTTTGCCAAACCTGTCTCTTGCTTTGACATACCTGTGTCTTGCTTTGCCAAACCTGTCTCTTGCTTTGACATACCTGTGTCTAGCTTTGCAATACCTGTGTCTTGCTTTGCCATACCTGTGTCTTGCTTTGCCATACCTGTCTCTTGCTTTGACATACCTGTCTCTTGCTTTGACATACCTGTGTCTAGCTTTGACATACCATTGTCTAGCTTTCACATACCTGTGTCCCTGTGTCTTGCTTTGACATACCTGTGTCTTGCTTTGACATACCTGTGTCTTGCTTTGACATACCTGTGTCTAGCTTTGACATACCTGTGTCTTAGCTTTGCCATACCTGTCTCTTGCTTTGCCATACCTGTCTCTTGCTTTGCCATACCTGTCTCTTGCTTTGCCATACCTGTGTCTAGCTTTGCCAAATCTGTCTCTTGCTTTGACATACCTGTGTCTTGCTTTACCAAACTGTCTCTGCTTGACAATACCTGTGTCTAGCTTTGCAATACCTGTGTCTTGCTTTGCCATACCTGTGTCTTGCTTTGCCATACCTGTCTCTTGCTTTGACATACCTGTCTCTTGCTTTGACATACCTGTGTCTAGCTTTGACATACCATTGTCTAGCTTTCACATACTTGTGTCCCTGTGTCTTGCTTTGACATACCTGTGTCTTGCTTTGACATACCTGTGTCTAGCTTTGACATACCTGTGTCTTGCTTTGACATACCTGTGTCTTGCTTTGACATACCTGTGTCTAGCTTTGACATACCTGTGTCTTGCATCCGCCTCTAAGGACTCTTCAACACTCTTCACATTCTCCTGGCTGCTCTTGGAGCAGTCCTCCTTCCTGGTGTTGTTAGGTGAGCTGCTGTTCTTAGGCAGCTCGTGGCCACCCTGCTGCTGCAGGTGCTGAATAATATTCTGCTGTTGCCATGATTGATTACTGGCTCTGACATAGACAGGCGTGGGGCCAGGATACTATGGACCGGACTGTTGCCGTTCTGCTTCCGGAGTCCCCCTCCACTGCCACCTCTGTCCCGGGAGTGATTCTTCAGCCTGCCCTGGACTGGGGTCCCTCTGTGATCAAAGCTCTCCTGGAGGTATCCTCCTCCTCCTCCTCCTCCACGGCAGAACTCTGGGGATGAATGACTAAACCAGCGCCAACGCAGCCTGAGGATCTGTTTCATATCAAACTCCTTCTTTCCCGACATCCTCCTCTCTTTCTTTCTCTCTTTCTTTCTTTCTTTCTCTCTATCTTTCTCTCTTATTCCTTTCTTTCACGCTTTTTTCTTTCTCTTTTCTTTCTTTCTTTCTTTCTTTCTTTCAAGATGAAGAAGAAGGCAGCAGTCAAATGCACTAGTGTAGAATCCCCCCTAAAACATGGAGGAGGGTAAAGAAAAGAGCCTATGAATTCAGTTCCAGTATGTTCAGTTCTGTACGCCACCCTCTTCTTCCT